>NC_045629.1:28472864-28527864 GCF_009829155.1 Mustela erminea | reverse complement strand
GGTCCTGTCTAATTGAGTCAATTTCAAAGACTAAAAATACAAATATTCAAAATGCAAAAAAAAGGAAAATCCTTGAAAATAACATTGTATTTCCAGTAGAAACTGATAGCAAGGATCCCCGTTTTATAGAAGAACGGCTGACACATTGGAAACACAATGAAATGAAAATGGCTTAAGATCTGCAGGGGGATGGTAGGAATGAATGAATAAATTCCTGAATCTTTAATCCAGTTCGGTATGATAGACTTCTCGGATTCATGGGACATAGACTAGCCCTAAGAAAACCGTGAAGTAATGGATTTGCTTTTGGGGTCCCAATCCCTCGACTCCCTTGCTTTTATTCAGGCACTCCTGGGCCTTTCTTCTTTCCACTTGCCTCTCTATAAAATTGTATTTGCGCGAAAGAATCAATGACTTAAATACATGTATTTTTTTTTTAAGATTTATTTATTTGAAAGTGTGAGAACATTTGCGCAAGGGTACACGCACTGGGCTGGGCGAGGGAGGAAGGGAGAGGGAAAAAGAGAATCCAGGCAGACTCTGCTTGAGTGCGAAGCCCAAAACAGAGGAGGGAGGCTGGATGCCAGGACCCTGTGATCAGGGCCTGAGCCCAAATCAAGAGTTTGGAACTGAAGTGACTGAACTATGCTGGTGTCCCTGAACACAGCTATTTCTGAAAAGGCTTAATATATGCTAAATTATATAATGTGGGGTTTCATATTCTTATTTCATGATATTCTATGCTATTTTTAATTTAACAGAAGGTAATTCATTAAATCAAAGGCATTAATATCTAATTACAGAATTTTAGGCATGAGTGATTCAGGTGGAAGGAGCTTTACTAAGGACCGAAGAACATTCCTTGCATTGTTAGAATGATACTGTGATACTACTCAGCTTCTTTTGCCTATTCATAAAGCCAACCTTAGTTCTAGGTCTAGTTCAACCAGACTTCATACTCAATAATTTCACTCCCCTCCACCTAAGTGCTTTTGTCCCCTACATTTAAGAAAATTGCTGGGTCACCTATCTCTCTGACATGATAATTTAAGGTGAGCATTTTTTTTTTTTTTATTTAATCTATTTATTTGACAGAGAGATAGACAGCAAAAGCAGGAACACAAGCAGGGGGAGGGAAAGGGAGAAGTAGGCTTCCCACAGAGCAGGGAGCCTGATGTGGGCATCTGCCTTCAGTTCAAGTCAGAATCCGGGAGACCTGGAAGAGAGCCCCACGTCGGGCTCTCCGCTTGGTGGGGAGCCTGCTTCTCCCTCTCCCTCTGCCTGCCACTCGCCATGCTCGTGCTCACTCTCTCTCTCTGTCAAATAAAAAAAATCTTAAAAAAATAATTACCTATTAAGAAAAATTTTAGGAAAAGAGATGCAGATTAAGGATAAAGAACAGTGTACATTGGGCGTATGGTAAAAGACAAAAGCCGACTGGTAGATGAAAACCGGAAATGGAAGAGAAAAAACTGAACAGTAATCCTGATACAGAGGAAGTGGTGGTAACTACAAACTAAATGCATGTCAAATTTTCATGTCTGTTACCAAGTTATAGTGTTAAAGATACATTCGTTCCTGTTCCCTAACTCCTACTCCAGTTCGCTGAAATTTCACTGACAGAGAAAAGTTTTCTGTACAAATAATCTCTTATTATCATTATTTTGTTTGGTTTTATTCTCCTGGAACAGCCGCCTATTCCCGAAAGTTACGCTTTTGGAAGAAAATCCTGTCTCACAATGATCTTAGATATAGTTATTTTCCCTCAGGTTTCCTTGATCTTGGTTTCCCAGGGGGAAAATTTATTTTTGAGGTGAAAATAAAACTTATTATGTACATGGAGCCAAAGACAATTGTGCTAAAATTATGAAAGACTTACTCTTATCTAGATTTACCCCAAATGTGCTAGTAAATTACACCAAAGTATGAGAAAAATGTAAAAGGCATGTTCTAATGTTCCGTTTAAGGAAATTGGGTTAGACAGTATTTCCAAACACTAATGGAAGATACCAAAATCAGACGCTGCTTAAAACAATAAAGTAAGTAAGTTAAAAATAGAAAATCAATTTAGTTCTCTATTCATCTTGAGCAAAATGCCAAAGGAAGACGACATCCTCAAGGATTAAATGAAAATTTTGGAGTGACTGGGTGGCTCAGTTGGTTTAGCTTCTGCCTTTGGTTCAGGTCATGACCCAGGGTCCTGGGATTGAGTCCTGCATCAGGCTTCCTGCTCAGCGGGGAGTCTGCTTCTCCCTCAATCCCTCGCCCTACTCATGTTCTCTCTCTCTCTTTCAAATAAATAAAATCTTTTAAAAAAGGATTAAATGTAAATTTAAAGCTTTTGAATTTTTTCCAGGTGTAAAGGTGTGGGATTTGCTATTGCCACTTGCCCTTTTTGCATATGATCATGAGGGAAAAAGACAAATGTGGAAATTTTTTAAGCAGAATATAATTCATTTTATTAGCAAACAAGAACTAGTCATTAGTATACTGAACAGAGGGCTGGGTTATCATTCAGGCAACAGGCACACATGATGCACATTACCCTTGAAAGGGCCTTCTTATGATCTTAAAAGACAAAATAATTTGAAGAGTTGTTGGAAGCAAGGTAAGTGTTAAAGCTGGTGAAGCAGAACAGCCATTCCACCCAAAATAGAATAAAGTGGGTGACTGAATCAGAAACTTAGGGGTTGATAAATACTAAAACTGAACATGTGCACTGCAACTGAAATCAATATTGGCATGTAGCCTTTGGAATCAGACATTGCTTTATGGCACATCTCATATTCAATGGAGTCCCTTTTTTGTGATTTCTTTAGAATCAAACCCCTCAGATTTACCTTCAAAGGGATGGGTTATCTTTAAAATGAAGGCTTTTCTATAAATAAATCCTATTAAAGTAGGCCCAAGACGAACATGTTCTATTCTCAAAGTTTATTCATATATATATCAAGCTGTGGCAAGAGCCCAGGGCATGTGAGAAACACAGATATATGCTCCTTAGGAAGTATTTTTCTTCTTTTGATTTCACCTAGCTGGTATGTCTACCTCTCCAATGAAGCAGAGGAGATATTTGTTTGAGGAGAAAGAACACAGTGGGAAGATGATGAGAGAAGGGTGGAGAACCATAGCTCCTCTCCATGAGCTAATTAGAAGGTTGAGCATTACCCACCACAGGTAAATTAGCCTAAAAAAAGATGGGAACTGGGAGTGTGGGAACTTAGACTCTCAGAGAGGGTCCTGCTGGTACTCCTGCTGTGTTAATGTTTAAACAAAGAATGTATTCAAGAGAAATTGCAAATTCTAGTAGGTACATTCACAGACCTTTTCTCTTTGTAACATTCTCTGGTCTGTTTTGGTCGATGATTGAAAAAAGCGACAGCTTCAAACTACTGAGTTCCTCAACAACTGATGTATGTAGAGAAACTGCTCACTGAAGAGATGCTTCGGACATCTTCCTGCAACTCTGATACTTACAAACAGAGCCCACGTTTCTGGGCGGAGTGGGGGGGGAGAAGGTTATAAATTATATTTACGCGGAGTTGAACGAGGAGAAAGGTTAGGTTATTGAAGTATTTCATAACCATTTCTCTCTTCCCTTCTCACTTTCTCTCATACAGGCCCTCTGGGTGCTGGTTTCAAAGTGATGGGCCAGAGGGCAGTCAGCGAAGGACCCACTGTCCAAGCAAAGGCCTGTGATCCGGTGGAGAGAAAAACAAGATGCTCCGGCTGCCATTGAAGCGGGGACTCCATAGTGAGCATCGATCAAAGCAGACTTGTAGATGAAAGGCACAGACCCTTAGACAGTCCTTAGTGGACGTAAGGTACCAAATTTTACTCTATTTCACATAATATCTTATTTTAAATTTTTCGTAACTGTCCTTAGGAGTTTTTCTACATCAGACATTATGTGGAAAATCTCTATTTTACATAAGTCACCACAGGAGTTTTTCCAGAGAAGACATTTTTCTATGTGTCAGTAATCACAGCTACGTGTGAAGTGGGACAGGAAGACTAGTACAGTCATATGCAAAAAACAAAAACAAACAAAAAAAACCACTGCATTATTCTTGAGACAATTATGTCTGACTTAATTTAAATGTACAGATGAATCATGTAATTGTAGCTTTAACATTTTCAGGCCCTAAGAATATCTAGATAATGAAGCCCAAGGTGTTACTTAGGGGCAAGGTAGTTGGTAACGATAGTTAAAGGAAAGGCCACTGAAGAATCATTCTTGGGCACATTCCTTATGCGTGTAGGTCTATTCTGCTTCTCTCTAATGCCATCTTGGACTGGGAAAACCAGAGCAGCTGGCAGTGGTCAAAGTGCAATTCCGTATTATTGTTTTCATGTCTCCCAAGCTAAAAGTTAAAATAGGAGTCTCTTCCTACAATCACAGAGCAATTTTGGTTTTAGAAGAGAAAGATGACATTGAAAAGTTTGAAATTTACGAGACGTCCCATTTGTGAAAATGAGAAAAGCTCTGTGTGTTTTGGAAACTTTCTAGATAGATGCAATTAGTTCATTCTAAAGAATGTCAAAATTTCCTTATAAAAAGGAAAAACCCCACTGGTGTTTTCCTGTTGTTGTTGTTTTTTTAACTGTTAATTTGAAAAATAAAACTTACTTTAAGGAAGAAATTGTAAGAGAGCCCTTTTCTCTACTTGGCATAGTAATGTTTATGTAACATATAAAACAATGAAACATACAACATTCATTTTATGTTTGGCTTAGCACGCTATATTCCATTTTTTTGACCCAATATAATCAGACACCTAGTCTTACTCATGAAATCGAAACTGCATAAATTATATATTTCTCTTGGTGAATCTCTTGATTCATCATCTGGAGTTGCCTCAAACAGCTTTAGAATTTAGTTATGACTTAATTATAGACATGGGGTGGTGGTGGGGCATAAAGTCATAGAGTAATAGCAATATATTTCTAAGGTTATAAATTTATTTACATAGCAAATAACAATGGGTGCTACAAAAAT
This sequence comes from Mustela erminea, assembly GCF_009829155.1. Lineage (NCBI taxonomy): Eukaryota > Metazoa > Chordata > Mammalia > Carnivora > Mustelidae > Mustela > Mustela erminea. Next base: position 28,522,865 of record NC_045629.1, on the reverse strand, counting down.
CAAAATCTTATAGTAATGCTAAATGGTAAATCATCACAGAAGTCATATTTTTAAGAGTTAAACTTTGAACATAAGCTTATTACCTGCTAGATGTAATGTGGGTGCATTCCTGTATCTAGAGGGCCCTTAACTTCTGAACTTCCTGACACTGAAGAAGCAGAAGCAGAAGCAGGAGAAGGAGAAGAAACCAAACCCAAAACAAAAACAACAACAACAAAAAATCTTTTCCTTGGAAAGAACATAAATTAAGATCCAAAAAAGTATTATTTAATGTTTTGCTTTATTAATATGTATATTGAATATTACGTCACATGTTTGTGCTAAAATGCCATTTGAAATCAGCATTAAAATAATTATATAAAAGGAATACTTCTCTTAAGACATAAGGATGTAACGATATAAATAATTAATATATTTCTGAGACACTGCAATGACCTGCCTAGTCTTTATTTTTCTGCATATATGTTCATCTTGACTTACTTCCTGGTTCTTACTTGTAGCCACTAAAACATATATGTTTCCAATAAGGTAAAGGTGTCACCTACTGAAATTCAAGGAGATCCAAACGTATACCCTGTTCTTGATTTCATGTGATTGGCTGCCTAATATTAATTAATTAATTAGACTGACTCGCCTTGAAATGACTTACTGTTTGAATTTTGTGGAAATCCAGGCAAGGAGGATGGACCGTTCATTCCAGGGAGTAGAACTGGAGGGAGGCCGGGGAGTCCTGGATAGGCTGCTGGCAGACTGATGCCATGGAGGGAACTGCTGTCCATCATGCTTGGCTGTGTTACTGCTAAGCCCAGCACATCCGAAGCTTTCTTTATACGGTCAAGTTCTTGCTGTGCCATCAGCTGTCGAACGGTGGTCGGAGCCAGGTAATCTTTCTCCCGGTCAAGCTGGCTCCCAACAGTCTCCCTCACTTTTGAAATGTGCTGTTTGGAGAAAATATGATCTCTGATGGACAAGCGGGCAGAGTACTTCACCCCACAGAGGGTACACTCTGGTTTGGTGCCTTCTGTTCCACTTTGATTAATCATGAAAGGCTTCCCTATGTTAATTTTAAATTTCTTTTCCTTTGCCCTTGCATTTTGGAACCACACCTGGACCACACGTTTGGGCAGACCGATCTCATTGCCTAGCATCTCACATTCTTGCATGGTTGGAGTTCGGTAGTCACTGAAGCAAGCCTTGAGAACTTTGAGCTGAAGGTTGCTCATCTGGGTTCTAAACCGCTTGTGACCTGGTCGATCGTTGCTTTTGGATTTAAAAGGATTGCTGGATCCAAAGGGATTTGGTGAACTCGGGTCAGCGATGCTGGATGATTCACTGCGGTCAGCATTGTCATCGGGGTCGTCGGTGATATAAAAGCTTTGGTCGTGGTCACCGTCTTTATCATTGAAATGTATGGAGGGGCTCGTGAGAGAGAAGAGAAATTTTTCATCGCAAACCTCCGTGGTAGGTGTGGTTGCGGGTTTTGGCAAAGTGTCGAGAGTTTTGGGCTCTTTAGGAGATAAAGCCGGCTTCACATCTCCAGAACTTCCTGTGGTGCTTTCCATCTCAGCATTGCCCTCATCGCCGGTGGTGGCATCACTGATGGCCGTATTAATTGACGAAGTCTCATCAAAATCCGTCTTATTTTGATCATATCCCGCCTCGGCAGGAGGGGCGTTTAAATTCTCTACATCCTCGGCACATTCTGCTTTAAAAGAAGAAGGGCTTAAGAGATTCTTCGGCGAGAGCTCTGCTGTTTTACTAACAGGTGTTGACACTGTAGAAGCCAATTCATTCTCACTTGATAGATCAATTTTAGTTAACGGCAAAGATGGATAATCAAAATAAATGTATTTCTGAGGACTCTCTCCCCCATCTTCTGTTGATATCAAAGGGCTCGGCGGCAAGCTGTAACCTGCCTGCTTTCCTTCATTCCAGTGCCGAGAGCGAATGTGGCTTTCCAAGGCCGACTTGGCCTTGAACAGGGCTCGGCAAAAAGGACACCGTTTATGAGACTGGGCCGGGCCCACTGCCCGGAACTGGCCTTTCCTTTCTCGAGCTCGTGTGTTCTGGAACCAGACCTGCACGACTCTTTTCTTCAGCCCCACTTCCCGTGCGATGTGATCGAGCATTTTCCGGGTGGGATTGGAATCCAGCAAGTATTTCTCGTAGAGTATCTCCAGTTGTTCTGGGGTGATGGTGGTTCTCAGGCGTTTGTCGCGGTGCTGGTCTTCGCCACTGTTTCCCCCCTCCTTTTCACTGCACGCGTTGTCTTCCTTGTCGTCCAGTTTCCTCTTCAGGGAAGCGGCGACCGTCGTGGCCGTCGTGGTGTGCGAGGAACCGGTCTGAGGCGGCATTTGCGTGAGAGACCCGCTCAGCAGCTGTCCGGTCATCAGTGGGTTGTTGGGGTCGAATATCATGTAGGGCATATCCATGGGCCTTTCCAAGAACGGAGAGTGAAGGAATTGGTTTTGAGCAGCAAGGAAGTGCATGTGCTGGTGCTCCTGCCAGAGTTCCAGAGTCGGGAAGGCAACGGTACACTGATCACATTGGTATTGTAGTAACTGTGGAGGTAGACTGTTCTGGAGAGAAGTCATGGAAATCTGCAGTGGGCTGGAAGGGACCGGGGTCTGAGAAGCCGAGGGAGGTCTTCCAACGAGTTGGGGCTGTTTGGGTGGCGGGGGCTGCGGTGGGGCCGCAGAGGCCTGTGGCGGGTCCGAGGAAGTCGATGCTGAGGGCAGGGCTGGTTTGGCGCCTTGGGAAGGGGGAGTGGGGTCACTCTGCTTTGGCTTTTCTGTGGGATATTCAGGTTTGGGAGAGGTCTTCTCCAGTTCTGGTTTGGGTGATGGAATCAGGGGGGTGCTGGTCCCGGAGCCAGAGCTCGCCGCGGGGGCAGCGGCACTCTTGGCGGCCTCCGTCTGACCAGATACCGTGCAGTGCTTGTACACTACTTGGTCAGTGGCGTCCATGGAGTCTTCGGTTTGGCTTTCATCTTGGGCATCATCATCTTCATCCTTGTAACACTGCTTTTTCTGATGCGTGATCAAGTCAAAGATCCGGGGGAAAACCACATTGCACTTTTTACACTGGTACTGCATGTTGCTGGTGCGGATATACCGCTCGTTAGTGAGTTCTCTTTTTTCATTATCTTTTGTCTCTGCTTGATTCTCATAGCTCTTCCGTGCTTTCTGGCGAGCATTCTGGAACCACACGACGATAACCCGGGTGGGTAGGTTGAGAACCGTGGAGAGTTGCTCTATTTCATCATCTTTTGGGTAAGCGTTTGTGTCAAAAAAGTCTTGTAGAACCCGAAGCTGGTAGTCAGTAAATCTCGTTCTGGACGACCTTTTGCTGAAGGACGCATCCGATTTGTAATGTTCTAAAGAGGAGGGCTGTGGGTCGATTCTGATGTCTTCCAAAACAGTGATGGGAGGGTTACTGAAGTTGTACGGAGAGTCCTTATTCCTCTGCCGTTCCTTAAAAAGCGTATTTCGAAACCAGTGCTTGATGACTTTTTGGGAGAGGCCCGACTTCTCTGCCATTTCTTGGATCTGTTCTTCGCTCGGGGAGTTATTGATGTCAAAGTAAGCCCTCAGGATTTTTAGCTGGTCGTCTGTGATTCTTGTCCGTGGGCGTTTGAACTGAGAGTGCCTTAGGAAGTTGGGATCCAATCCGAGCTGCTGCTGGCAGAGCTGAGTGAGATCCGCAGAGAGAGTATCCATCTGGGGCAGCTGCAGGGCCAGCTGGGGAGGAAGTGCAGGGTGCTGCACGGGCTGCATCATAATGGAAGGGAAGAGCGGAAGGTCAAGAGAAACAGGAAGCTGCACCTGCGGGGGAGCAGACGGGGGAGGAGGCGGGGGAGGAGGCGGGGGAGGAGGCGGCGGTGGTGGCGGCGGGGGTGTGGGTGGTGGCGCTTGCAGAGGAGTGGACACCGTGCTTGGGATTTTTACAGGACCCAAGGAGGAAGGCTGTGGAGGAGCCGGAGGCAGAGGGGGAGGTGGAGGTGGCGGAGGTGGCGTTTCTGGTGAAGATGGCGAAATCGGATAGAGCTTGTCATAGGCCTCCCTGTATTGCCGAGCAAATTTTTCTAGCGCTCCGTATGGAAAGAACTGCCCATGGACATGTTCTTGGTGACTCTTTAGGATAAGAACATTGGAAAACAATTTACCACACGTTCCGCAGTCCAGTTTATCGGTGTTTTCACCTTCGCCACTTTTGCCCTTCTTCTGGACCTTCTGCCTGTTTTCGTTATACTGAATGACCAGTTCAAAACCAAAGTTTTCTAGTAAAGCCTTGGCTGCGTTTCCTCTGGCCCCCGAAGCTATTCGGGGTGGTGGGATGCAGGGTTCCAAGGATTTTTGCTTCTTCGTGTCTTTGCCTTCTTTGAGTCCTTCACCTTCGCTTGTATAGTCTTGCTTTGGCTTTTCTTGCTTTTCGGCAATCTCTTCTGCCTCCTTGTAAGATGGCGCGTCCTTCAGGATGGGGCAGTCGGCACCGGCCATGTTCGTTTGCTCCTGTTTCAGTAACTTGCTCGCTGCCTGCTGCTGGGGCTGCTGCTGGGGCTGCGGCTGGGGCTGCTTCTGGGGCTGCAGCGGGGGCTGGGTGGCCTGGTACTGTTGTGCTTGTTGCTGTAGTATTTGGAGTTGCGTCTGGCCGACGTGATGCTGGGTTTGAATCTGCTGCTTCAGGTCTTCAAGCAAGGATCCAGCCATTCCCGTCATGCCAGGCATACCGAACGTGGCCGAGCCTGGCAAGCCCAGATCCGGCCCCAAGCTGAACTCCGTCCCGGGGATGTAGAACGGAAAGAGAAACTGAGGCTGCTGGAACTGCAACAGTGCTTCCGGGGTCACGGGGAAATGAGGCAGAAAGGCTGGGTTTAGGAACTGAGGCTGAAAGAACGCAGCTTGCTGCTGTAACTCGTGCTGGAGTTGCATCTGGATTTGTGCTGGTGACTGCAGTGGGTGATGTGGAGGCTGAGCAGAGATTAATTCTGGACTTTGCTTCTTATTTAATTCTTTGGCATCTAGGTGGGTATCCTTGCTGCTGACTGTTGCTAAACTCATGGAATCTAGCATCCCCTGGCCAGGACTACTGTTGGCTGCCAGGCTGTGTCCACCGGCCACATGGCCGCTGGGCTCCAGCTTGGCAGCCCGCGCCTTGGTCTGATGGAGCACGGACCTCATGTGGATTTCCAAGGTTGAGCTTTGGCTGTACGCAACATTGCAGATGCTGCACTTGTAGGGTTTGTTGTCTGTGCTGCTGTTGGTTTCTTGAGGAACAGGACTAGAGGCTTCCTGCAGAACCTTTTTCAACTTATGCAGATGAGAAACTGAATTATAATGGACCAGGAGAATGTTCTTTTGGGTGAACGACTCTTTACACACTGTACATTTATACGGGCGCGATGGGTCGAGGAATTTTTCCATCGTAAAATTTGGCCCTTTTCTGAAAGGTAAGGTCCGCTTTGGTTCAGAGCCCATGTCGTCTGGAATAGAGCTACTATCGCTCCCTACAGGACTTGCCTTCCCTTCGTGGTCCACCTCATACTCTCTCTCCATTTCCTGCTCTAGGGTGTGGTCGTCCTGCGCCATCGTTTCACTCTCCGCCCAGAGTTCGCCATTCACGGGCAAGGAGGCGTACAGCTGTTGAAGTTCAGTTTCACTCAGTTCGGGGTGGCCTGCTTCCAAGTGTTTTTTTAAAGCCTGGAATGTACGGAAACTACGCTGGCAGAGATTACACATCGTTGCGGCCCGAATCGCGTGGTACTGGGAATGTATCTGAAGCTTCTGCATAGTCTTAAAAGCCAGGCTGCAGTGGTTACAGCGATACTTATAAACATGGCGGTCCGACACAGAGAGGGGTTGCCTTTTTTGCTGCTCACTTAGCTGATCCTGTAGTGCGTCAGGCAGTTTCACATCCTTACTGCTGTTTTTATTCCATTCTGATACTTCCATGGGTTCTTTAGCTGGTTTCTGCTCCTCACTCTTTATTTCCACGTTAGCCTTTGAATCGTCAAGACCTGCTGTACTTTTGTCATCCACCAGACTTTCGCCTGTGTAGAAGAAAGCACAAATATGTCACTTACAGGAAGAGACCCTACTGCTTAAACGCCAATAAATAGAGTAAGTATGAACTTCTAAAGATTTCCGCTTAATCCATTCCTTTTTTCTTTTTTTTTAAAGCAGGTTCCATGCCCAGAGTGGAGCCCCATACGAGACTTGAACTCACGACCTGAGATCAAGAGTCAGACACTTAACTGGCTGAGCCACCCAGATGCCCCTAATTGAGTCTTTGAAGAAATACTTATCAAGCAACTACTATGTGCCAACCACTGTACCGGGTACTGGGGATGTAAAGGTGAATAAGAAATCACCCCTGACCTCCAGGAATTCCAGGATAGGTGAAAAAGCAAGTGCAAAGTAATTATAGTACATTGCCATCAGCATACCAAGGGCCATGACCTCAGCGTTCAGGAATTAGAACACACAGAATATTCTTGGTCCTCGACACTTAGGTCTCCTAAGAGCAGTTACAGATGACCAGTTACTAAATGTGCTTTGGAAAATGTAGCTCTTAGAAACACCACAGTTTTTTGTTTTGTCCCCGACCCCCATGCTTTAAAAAAAAAAAAAAAAAAAAAATGGCAAAAAAAAAAAAACTTTGATAGTATTAATCCTGGAACATCACCACACACGCGAGCCCCCTAAACGTGTTTTCTGCACATCCTGTGCCCAGGCTGGCATACCTGAATATTTCCCAGATCCCTCAGCTGTGATGGCTGCAGGTGTGTCCCGCTCCGACTTCTCAGAGGCAGCCGCTGGCAGGAGCAAACTGTTGGGCATCATCACATCAGGCACGGGCACCTGTAAGAATCAAAGAGGTTTATGTCACAGGGAGCCCAGAAATCAGACTCCACCATATCTGTCACTGACCAGGAGCCTATCCCACTTCCTTTTTTCCAAAAGAAAGTGGGGACCTTTTATGGATCTTCTAGGCCAAGGTTATCCTTTCAATTTCAGATCAATGCTGTTGCAATGCTGCTTTCCTTTCTTTTTTAAAAAAAAATATGATTTAAAGGTTTTTGTCGGCCTATTTTTTTTATATAATGATAATCGGGAAAGTTTCAAACTCAACTTGCCCACATGAATCATTTAAATAACATTATAGATATAGATCTAAGACAGTAAAGCACGCTACTGAAGGAGCTCTGCCTTGTATCGTATTTTCTTTCTCCGTAAGCAAAAGAGATGACATATAAATGGGCCTTGGTTGTGATTTCTAGAGCACAGTCCATAAGAGAGCTTTAAGTAGGCAGAAAAAATACATTTCTCAACCAGTAATTACAGATGTCGTGTTGATACTTTTAGAGGGATCCCATCACACCCGAGGCAACATTTGGGCTCCTTACTGTCATCAGTAACTTCTCCACACAATCCGGGGACACGCTGTGCAAATGTGTCAGATGTAGCTGGAGGTGCATTTTGTTGCTGAGGACGTCCTGGCAGAGGGGACAGCAGATGACGGGCTGCACCGAGTGCTGGGACAGGACGTGCATCTGGATACGACTTTGGTCCCTACTATTGTAGTTACAATAAGGACACTGAAAGAACTGGAGAATATGGAAGAAACATGGCCACTGTTAGTGGATGGCCTCGGATGACTTCAGAACACAGAAGTAACACCAAGAGTTAACGGCATCGCTGATCACAATGTCTACATATGTTTCAAACAGCATGAACTCATTTGAGTCTCTAAAACTATCGGGAGTGATAATAATAAATAACAACAATAACAATAATAATAATAAAACAAGTTTACACAGCAAAGAGAAAAAACATTTTTACCTGCTCATGACAGAATTTATTGTCCTCTGTAGGTTTTGATCTTTTGGTTGCAACATCCTCTTCTTTTGCCAGCAGGAGTGGCTGGGTCCCCCCTCCCACACTGACTTTTAGCTCCTTGTCTGGTGTGATTATTCCTGATTCCCAAAAAAGAATAGAACACCTCAATTTTAAAAGACTCACAACATCAAATTCCGGAAAACTGTATGTTTTTTTGAATAGCTCTGACTCCAAATCCACTGAATCATAAAAATGACTGGACAAACACTTTCAAATGATGTGAATCTCAAAAGGCAAAAAGCACACTTCTTTTTATCTACTAAGTGGGCTTTATAAATATATTTTAAAATGTACTCTTGTCTCATGTTTAGATAACCCTAGGTGACCTTGAAAGATTCATCCATAACACATGCTCTCTGGTGTCTCAGAATGCCTTTATCACATTAAAGCTAATCTACTCCCATTCAGAAAAGCTAACTTAGAAAAGAGTTACTTTTACTAACATTTAATTACTTATCTCTTTACTAAAATTCTTGGATGCTGAGCACATTTCAAAATACCAAGAAGAACTAACTAGTTACAATCTAGAAATGAAAATCATATTTTTACTTGGTGAATACAGGATTTAAAAATTTTACTCTACATTCTGTATCTGTCACTGCTTTTTGTGATTGCACTTTATTTTAGATATTTCAGCAGCTGGCTGTACACATAACATTACGGTTCAAATCTCAAGAAGACAACTGTTTTATGAAGTTAATCCGAATATTTGGTGTTAAAGACGGTTTAGAATTTTGCCTAGATGAGCAATGTCACGTGCAGGAACGTCACACGCGTCAAAGAAAAGAGTGCAATTCTAATTTCCTAATCGAACAGAAAATTCTTTCCAGCATCAATTTTCCCGATAATCTTCTCTGTGAGGCTGGATATTACAGCGACATTGGGTAGGCATGTCACATACATCTCACGACAAACACAAAACCTCATTTACCATCCATTCCAATCTCATCATAGCGCAGCATCATCTGACCTTTTTTCTGCTGTTTATTATGAGTATTTCTAATTTTAACTTTCAATTTTCACCATCTTCCAGTCAATTTGCAACTAAATTATTTCCAGGGTGAGGACACTATCACTGGACAACTGGGTGCAAATACATCTTGAAATGCAATGAAGCTAAACCATTGATTGCTATCAGACCCCGCGTAAATATAGAGTCTAGGCGTAATCTGATTGTATGCTGTGCATGAAGATTTATCTTGATTTTTTTTTCAATCCACATACGGTTCGTATAAATGAACAAATTGCACCTTATTGCAAAATAACCCACTTTTAATTTAAAAATAAGGTCAAGGATGTTATGGAAACAAAGTAAAAATGAACCAAAAAGTAATGTTCTTTTTCTGTCCTGAAGAGAGAAGCCTGTTTTCTACCATATAAATAATTTTAGGAATTTTAAATTCAGAAAGAAATTTAAAAGTAAGAGTGGCTCTGAGGATACCAAAACTAAAATAGGATTTTAATGACACAACGACAATAACTTTATCCTTTGAGGTTTGTGGTAGGTACAGAATTAGTGCTATGCTTTCAACAAATTATACTGCTATTGATTTTTGGACTTACAAACACTAGATTTTATTTGAATTAGTACACTTTTCCTATATATACACATGCCTTGGAGAAATTTGGATTCTTTGTAAATATTTGAAAAAATAGTTTATCATATTTGTATTTGAATGAACTTAAATTTAGGACAGACTGAAGAATTTCATTACATTGATTAAACAATATCCAAGTATTTGATATCCAAGATAGGTCAAAACAGGAATGTGTATCTCATACTTAATTCTGGTGTCAAAAACTATGTTTTTTCTTCTCAAAACAAAACATCCTTTGTGTGCTATTGTCTTAAACATGTTAAAAATAAACATTTAGGGAGCAACTGGGTGGCTCAGTTGGTTAAACAGCTGCCTTCAGCTCAGGTCATGATCCCAGGGTCCTGGGATCAAGCCCTGCATCGGGCTTCCTCCTCAGTGGAGAGCCTGCTTCTCCCTCTCCCTCTGCCTGCTGCTCTGCCTACTTCTGCTCCCTCTTTATCTCTCTGTCAAATAAATAAATAAAATCTTAAAAAAAAAAAAACCACACACAAATTGATTTAAATAAATAAATATATAAATAAACATTTAGGAAGATAATATGCCATACAGTATTCTGCAAATAAAATTTACTCCCTATGGTGTCAGAAAAGTTCTATAAAATGATTGTCATTTAAAGCAGCCAACGTCTATCAGTTACTTTTCCCTGTGAAACTGAAAGATTTTTCTTAAAAAGTTCTCCGTTAATGAGTAAGAGTATGTTCCCTTAAGAGAATAATACAATGTCATATCCCCTTATCATTCTTTTGTGTACATGGTAGAATTAGACATGACCAAATAATAAGTCAGTCCAATTCCCTATGCCATCAAAAACTGTCACACACAAGTTAAAAGATCATTTCCATGACTCTGGTTGCTTGTAGGCCCTAAGGAACATCAGATATAGAATAAACTTTCCATAAACTTCTAAACCTATTAAATTTATAGTCTTATTTTCATAAGCATATGTATTCTAATGTTGGTACTATAAAGGAACAAAAAACATTGCTTTTGAGGTTTGAAACATTGTATTAAGACTATGCTAGAGGTTAGTGTAAATATTTCGTCTAATTAACCCATATTCTTATTTTTACCCTTGTTAATGTTCATCAACAACATACTTCTTTTTTAATTTAGTGACCTTCCAATTGTATCAAGGAAGTAAAGAGTTCAAGTTTAGGATCATTATTTCATAGCCACTGCCAGAACTGTTGGCTGTAGTATTCTACCCAATATATGTGTCAACTTCAATATGGTTTGGCTATTAACTTCATTAATTAAATCGTGATCTTAATGCAAGCTAGGGGCTTTCTAAGGACCACCTTACTCTGAATTAAAAAGAAGTTATAAACAAGTGCTAGATCCTCCCTTCCCAACCGCCCCCCTCAACCACTCAACTGTAGATAGGCACCCAGAAACAGATGCCATTGATAAGAAGAAGCAGAGAAACCTGAGATGCAATAACATAACAAAAACAGACTCTTAAAGATAAGGTAGGTCATCAGAACTTTTTGGAAGGATGATGGAAGTTACATTTTATGCACCCATGCCTTTCTAATACTCTGCGGGGTGCTATCTCAAGGATTATGGCCTACCCAATAAATTATAGGGCATCAATTCTGGATCTTTTCCTGAACTGTCTTATCCCAGAAATACATTAAATAAGGGCCTGTCAATTTTGGAAGGTTTTGATTAATTTTTCTGGTTACTCGTAGTTTATGACTGCAACTTTATTTGGAGTAAACCCTGCTTGTTACCCCAGACAGAATTTTGAAATAAGATCACAATTCATTTTGTGCTATTAAGACCTCCTGATGTTCTCAAAAAACATTGCCATTTTAATGCATTTTAACTAAAAAATGAAATCTAATTACAAATAAGCACTGCCAAATAGATGAGCCAATGATTATCTGTCAGTTATGGGATTATTTAGCTTGCATGAGACTGCTAATATAAAAATGACATAATTCATTTCAGTTCAGATGCTGCTACTTAATACTTTCCAATCCCTAAAATACCGAAGGTGGTTATAAGGTGGTTTATACTCATAATAAGTGAGGAAAATCCAATAACACATATGTACTCAAAGCAAATCTGGGGGAAAAAAATGAAACAAAAAAACTGAGTTATTATCTATCCATCAATGTATTTGATAAAGTTTGAATACTATAAAACTTGAATATAACAGGGGATGTTATTCAACTACAAATAATTCTAAATTATAATTACTGGTACAGTATTCTTTCTAATGAGACTAGAATGAAAGGATAATTTTAATTGCAATAATGAAGGTTAATTTCCATCTTTGCTCGTGTTTACTCCCTTATTAAAAAGTGGTCCCCTTAGCCATGGCAGAGACATATTACATTTTCAATGCAAATGTATTAATCTGGATAAACTCTATATTAATTCTTGTACTGCACAGAGCTATAATTTGGATTATAATTAATCTAAAGTGGCACTAGATTTAAATGACAATATAAATGAGGCATTAGGAGGCTTTTCTATTATGAATGAATATTCAACAAATATAACTTGCATATTGCCAAGTCTCATTTTGAAAGCTGCAGTCCTAGAGATTAATGTCAGCAACCCAGCACAACAGCTTACACAAACATAGTCTTCCTAACGTGTGTTAATTCCTTTCTGCCTAAAAAAATTCTGTGTTGAAGTGGGGTCACACTGTTTTCCCATCCAACACTTTAGAAAGGTGGTTAATGCATGAGTTTGCTAGTATTTTTTGACATTTATAACTGACATAAGAAAAAACAGCATAGACATAAGTGGTTATTTAATCATTAGAAATATTTACAAGGAAAAAATCTGCATAATAATTTTTTCACCTAATCGGATTCAATCTAGAAAGTGGAAAACTTTGTTAAAAGTTTATGGTAGGGGTGCCTGGGTAACTCAGTCGGTTAAGCGTGTGCCTTCAGCTCAGGTCATGATCCCAGGTCCTGGGATCAGGCTCCTTGCTCAGCTGGAAGCCTGCTTCTTCCTCTGCCTCTGCCTGCCTGTGTGCACGCTCTCTCTCTCTCTCTCTCTCTGTCTCTCTCTCTTTCAAATAAAATCTTTCAAAAAAAGTTTGTGGTAGTTGTCAGTAACAAGAGTTTGTTTTGAAGTCTAGGAGGTTTCAAGGCTAAATATTTGCATCTTAGTAACTGCTCTGAGTTGGTACATAAATCCCATTTTCATTTCTATAGATACACCTGGGGAGGCATTTCTGCAGGAATAAAGAATTGTTTTCACCAACTAATATTACACAATGCTCTGTATTCTCTCAGAAGCTCAAGTCCTGCCTAGATGGTACAATTAGGCACCCAAGAAAGCACATAACTCATCAGACCATTAGGGAGTGATGGAGCCCATTATTTATACAGAGTGGTAAACCTTTCTCAAGGAGATACAGTCCTTTCATTGTGCTATGTTCCAAATAAGACTTCTTCCTCAATGGTAAGACTGGATCCATTTTCAAGAGATTCCCAGAAAGCATTCTTTGGAAGACATGAGATATTTAAAACCAAGCATAAGGTCATATACCTAAAGTATTACATAAGCATTATTTAATTAACATTAATGTGCTACCTGGGTGTTTTACATGTTCCTTTAAAGAATGAGAGGGACGTGCTTTGCAAAGTCTTTTCGTACGACTGTGAGAAGGACACCAATGAACGCAGACAGAAGCCTGCCCTCCATGAAGTAGTCAAGCAGCTAGGCTTGATGAGGTCCATCCAAGAGAATGAATAAACCGATCACCTTGCGATTCCCAATTATCTTCAAATGAGGTTTAGAGGGCACTATCCTTGACCTTAACTGCTCGCTAGGTATTTTAAGTCCCTTGTAGTAACCTCAGGAGCCAGTTTACTAATGTACAGCTATGGCGTCTTTTTTACATTGCTTTAGGTTCCATACCAACCTTAGGTCCTCTTTGTTTAAACCCAATGAGGATCGTATGTTAGCCACTATATCCTAGACGTAAATTTCAGTGGCGCCATCTCACTAGACTCCTCAGAGAAACGTAGCATTGAGTGATGTGGACCAGGGAGCAGAGAGGCCCTTCAAATAATTTTTGAAGGGAATGCAACACTACATATGCAAAGACCGAATGACAAATATGGGATAATTCAGGTTTAAACAAACTTGCATGTAAAAATGATACTTTTGCACAACCCAATGTCTTCATAGTGAAAACAAGCTTCTTTCTATGCAGCTGTCACTGGAATTCAAGGAAAAGATAGATGAGCACCTGAAACTAATAGGCTTGAACCCGTTTCAGCACTTCTTCTGCTTCAATGAGTCCAACATAATAAAACTAGGTATAGCGTGCAGCAAAAGTAGCCAATGTAATATTCATTGCGACCATAGATTTCCATCTCATACATACAAAGCATGGATGAAGTCATATATTTGCCAAATCAAACACAGAAAAAGCCTTAGGTATCCACACCAGATGCTGGCCTAGGGTTTGTTTGTGCACAAGTAAATGTCATGACACGAAGGTTTGTTTTCAAAGACAGTAGCTTTCATTACTGGGATTTGTCTATTCTAGAAGATCAAAATTACCCAGCACCTAATCCCTTTTCAATGATATTTCCTCTTTCTTAGGCTGAATCATCTGTAAACTTTTCCACTGGATTTTGTTTGAAATGCCTCAAATAGATGCCCTTAAAAAGAGCAAATTCCTGAGTGTAAGTTGTAAAAAGGCAAGGAAAAATAACATTTATTTTTAGGGTTACGTGGTTTGGGGGGCTGCATGTGACTGAATGAGAATTTTCAAGTGATATCTAATCCTGTGCTTATGAAAAATTAATATGCCATCAGAGGACTCACAAGTATCGCTAAGATTAATGAAAGGCGCTTAAAAAATTACAAGCACACAAACTGATTTGATTAAAAAATAATCTCGCTGGTCGTCCTGTAATATTCTTCAACTTATCCACATCTATTCTGTCAGATGGTTATGATTAAAAATAGGTCAATGGGAGGCTACTGATAGAAATCACATGCAAAATGCACATGCAATGAATAGTAGTGGGAATGTTCAGGCAGTTTAACATGAATAAAAGCTTTTAATAAGCTTTGGTGGGGGTGACGGAAGGGCTGATTGCAAGGCATGGGGTGGAGGAAAGAAAGGTGAAGGATGCTAGCGTCTTACCAGAATCTTTATTCGAGTTTTTGCCTTCACTATTGTCTCTCTCACTTGTGTCTTTCTCCTCCTCCTCGGCTACTGCTGCTGGCTTAGCAGCTCCTTCTGCCTCCTCACTTTGTTCTTCTGTTAAGCAAAGGAGACCAGTCAGTAGGTTTGAAAACCCCATAAGGATGCCCACTAAAATAAACGTGACCATTGAAAAACCGTGCTACTTATGAATCATCTGCAGACCTTCTACTCTGAAGAAAGAACATAAATTTATTCGCAGGTCTCTATTAGAAGACCGTACCAACGCAAATTGTCATCTACAGTAACTTCTTTTACATCCATTGAAAAAACGTGCCTGCCCTAAATTAAAAGAAAAGAAATCATTTTCAGGACAGGTTAAGCTAAAAAAGGTTTAAGAAGAGGTGTAAGGCAATTCTGTCATTTTACTAGTAGAAACTTCTAAGCTACATGGACCTACTAGTAGAAACTTCTAAGCTACATGGACCTACTGTTCCACGGACTTGGACAGATGACAGAGCAAACCAAACTCTTGGAAAAAATTCTTGGCGAAATAACATGAACTCGACGGGTTAAAGACGAGACAGGTGCTACTCCTGCCTTCAGTCCCCAGACCCCAGGGGCAATTTTTTGGTATTTGTCTGAGTAGGATCTCAAAACTTCAGTTACACTGGGGTGTGTGTGCGTGCACGTGTGTGTGTGTGTGTGTGTGTGTGTGTGTGTGTGTGTGTTCTGCAGGGGGAGCCATACAGGGCACAGGACAACATAAGAAGGTATACTTCTTCTAGGACACCCCCATCACCCCACACCTCATTCACGGGTTCACACCAGCTAGATTACATGGAAATCCTCATAGTAACTCAACCCTATTTAATTATTCTGTAAATCTTAGCCATGCCGCTGCTGGTGGATTAATCTGTTTATGCAGTTAGCCTCTATGCTGGGTCTGTGTAGCACTAATCCGTGAAAGGCCCACTGTTCTCTTTCATCCTGCGATCATTTGTCTCTCACTGTGCTGATGTCACATTTTAATGAATTTTTAGCAATCTGAGTAATGCCAGATAACCAGACTCGCAACTCCCCACAGCATGGCATGCTGTTTTCATTGCAGCACAAAAAATAAAAATCATATTCCCCTGTTCAGGTAGGAATTACATAAATTAGGAGAAGAAGGTAAAATGGGATTTGAAGCACCAGGCTGCTCAATTTCATAAAATCTTTAATGACCATATAAATTAACCCTGGAAAGGCAAAAGGTCATCGACACACATTTGCATACACTCTTCTATTTGCTTTTGATAAGCAGAGCTTTTATGCAGAGAACATGATACAATTAACCCTTCAATAACCATACAAAACGCTGCTACGGACATTTTAAGTGTCAAGCATTAACTGAAAATTACACACTGCATAAAATTTTCATTGCAAATGCTATAGTGATTGAAAGGGGAAATCGTGGCCCTCTCCACACCCCATGTTTTATTAATAACATTCTGACAGCAGAATGAAATATCCACTGTCATATGTAGCAGCTGAGCACAAAAAAAAAAAAAAAAAAAAAAAAAAAAAAATTGCTATTTAGTACCTCGCTTGCCAGGCCCACTCTGCAACTGTGTGAGCAGGAAACAACGGAAGGGGGCAGTTCTGGGCTCGATGGGGGAAACAAGAACATTATTTGAAATAAGAGTTTGTTTCAACTGTGAGTCTTCAAAGGCACCATACAAATCCATTTATTCCATATTTGCACTTTGCCACTGCACAAAGGCAGAGCCGAGGTCCGTGGTGGAGGGGGTCAGTCATCTGAGGGCTTTGGGGGAAGCTTCCCTTTCAGGCAAATACCTGTGAAATTTTTACTTTAAGAGGAGAGAATCAACACTTCTTAAGGCTCTAGGCTGCCTTCACCCCGTCAGTGATAATTACTGATCAAACACAGGCTCCCTAGTCCCGGCAGGAGCCAGCCTGGGTGGGGACCGTGGCCAGCTTGGTCTGGGGGGCTGGAAGGCTGAGGTCACGACTGGATTGGGCTGTTTCCCTGCCAAGTCCACACATGTGACGTGACATCCAGTGTCAAGCCTTCTACCTACGACAGCCCATGGCAATTACTTTTCAACTCATCCTGCGGATGGGATGCAAGAGTCCTTTGAGTAGATTTACCGGCCTTTTCCCCCAGGGCTGGAAAATGAAGTGTCAGAGTGCTACTGAGTGTCCTTATCTTGATGGGACATAAAATTGTAAGGGCTATCGCGACTCACATTAATAAAACATAGTGCGTCAGGAGAAGAAAACAAAAATTATGAAGGTACTAAAAGACAAAACTACAGGATAATCTGGGTCTCGTCAGACACTTTTTGCAGGGTCTTCCTCATTTTCCAGTACGCGTTTTAAGTGTGAGAGAAATTCCCAGACATGTTCTTCTATACATCACTGCGGTGTCTGACCTCAGCCTGACCCTGGCAACAGTTTGAGAAATCTGAATGTGAACAAAGACTCTGTGTCAGCAGCAGGGAAAGATTGTGGCGTAGACTCTCCCCATCAACTTAATCGCAAACAGCAGTTCTGAGGCCATAACTTTGCCGGGCTCTTCCAAGCCACAACTCATAACCTCTAGAGGTGGATTTGCCCGCACTGCCTCTGTTCCTGTGACTTTTTCCCCCTCTCTCTTTTCTGGTTCTTCCTTTGAAGTAGGCAGGCAATTAGCTCTAATGCTCAAGCAATTCAGGCCTGTTTTGTGGTTTGGAAGGCGTAAGCTGTTTATTACAGGTAGGCTCTTTGGAGCCATAGAACTTTGCAAATTTTTAATCATGCAAAAAATAATCAAAGGGTAACTTATATACACCATAAAGTTTCATACAAGGCAGAAAAAAAGAAGCTCACTTTCATTCTTAAAGAAAGCTTTTTAAAAGAAATTTGACATTCATTTTATAAAGAGACTTTAGAGTCAAGAGTATTGAGGAGAAACAGCTTTCCAGGAAAACCGTAGGTTGGATTTGGGGTTAAAGGAAGGGGTGTCTACATTCTAATTTTCAAAACCACATTTCCTCAACTGTAAAATGCCATAAAATGTAAGGTGCTTTATAAAAAAAAAAAAAAAATATATATATATATATATACTATTAAGGTATTACTATGTAATATGTATTAAAGGAATGACTTAAAACAAAGGAAAATTCCATAAAATTCCACCCCATAAAACTGCAAAATAAAGACACTAAGTTACATAAAATTCCAAAATGAAGATGCTAAAGCAGGTTTCATTTTCATCAATAGGATTCTTCACTAATATACACAACAGTAACATTTCATAATACTGTTATATTCATAATATATGTATTTTTAATTATGCTTTTGCTTTATGAGATATAAAAAATATAGTATTTATTCATATGCTAAACATTATGGCCTGAATGGACTAAGCTTAAAATGTGCATTAGGGTCTTGTAAGACTTCCCAATTTTCAAATAAATGATAATACATTTTTATTTTTAAATGTTTCAAAATGCTAGGAAGAGGACAAAATGCTACTGTACTCTTATATTATACAGGTATGTTACAGTAACTTCCCCTAGCATTTTTATCACACCTAACATAATGATCTTATAAGTTACACTGCACATACGCATAATCTATATTTAAAAGAGGTTTTTGAGTGAGTAGTTTAGAATACTTCCACTGGAATAATAAAAAATAATTGGAAAATGACTATTAATTTCTTCTATAAAATTATACAATTTCTAAGCAAATCTACTTCAGTAACAGCCCTCTGATCTAAGCACCAGCCAACTGTGCTTGGTTCCCATTGCTTTACTTTACAATTGTGTTTGGGAGCCCTCTGAGCTGTCTAAGGAAAACACTGCATACTTTTTAAGCCCATGGAGTAATCATGTAAAGAAGAAACAGAGAATAATACGTTAAACATTTTCTATATTAGTTTTAATATTAGATATTGAGCCTCTACTCTAGACGCCTGGCTTTTAAGAATTCTTTCCTGAACTCCTCCATTGTCTCTCTGTACAGACCCACTCCACCCAAATCTATCCTCCATCTGATCTACTTACATCTGGCTTTCCCCTTAAAACCTTTGAGTGATACCCATTACTTACAAAGAAAAAGCTCTGTCTTCTGTACCTGGCAAGAATACCTCCAAGATACCCGGTCCTTGTTTCCTACCGCAGTGCTTCCTACTTCACTTAGAATCATATACCAACTTCTTACACTGGTTGAAATCACCAGGCTTTTGTCTGCCTTTCTGACTACACCTTATCCTCTTCACCTACTCATTCACTAACCTCTCTCCAGAGATATTAGCCTTCTTTGTCTTGCTGGAACATCACCAACTTCCTAGAACCACCTCTACCTGAAAGGCATTTCCCTAGATTCGTGTAATTGGCTCCTTTTCATTAGTTAGGACTCAGCTGCCTGTCATTTCCTCAGAGAACTTCTCTGACCACTGCCCCTAAGGACGTTCAACACCTGTGGGATTCTCGGACTTTAGTAGGAATCACACCATCTGGAGGGCTTGTTGACTACAGATTGCCAGGCCCCATCCTCATAGTTTCTGATTCTGTACATGGAGGACGGGGACCAGGAACGTGCGTTCTTACAATTCCCAGGTTGTGCTGATGCTGCTCATAGGGCAGCCACACTTTGAGGAGCTCTGCTCTAACACATTCTCTCTTTTGCTTCCTCCATTAGGTTCACTGTAATCTGGATAGAACTTCCTTAGTTGTATAGAACTATTGTCGAAAAAAAGGAGAGAAGTCATCTGTCTTACTCATGACTGACTCCCAACAGTCCCTGGCTCTAATATTTTGAGTAAAATTAAGGATTTCTAGTTTTCTTACTTGGGATTTCTAGTTTTTCTTACTTGGGATAACTGTTTATAGCAGGATGACATCAGTTAAGATGGAGAAGGAGCAGAAACAGTCTTGTAAAAATGAGAAGTTACATTTGGAATCTGTTATATTGGACTTCCCTACAGAAAACTTCTGTGAAACTATCCAGAAAGCGTGAGACTATCTCAACATAAAGTTTCTCAGAGACCTAGTGAAGGTGTAGATCATGGTACCTTGTTCACAAAGCAATAAATAAATGCACTCACTGGTAGGGAAGGTTTTCTTTTTTGTTTGGAATTTTTGTCATAGTCTAGACATTTGGCCCATTACCTCCAAGCTGATATTCATGAAATCCTCTGATTGGGCTGTAGGTGAGGGAGGAGAACTGGTTTATGCTATTAACATGAACTCATTAACCATGCTCTCCAGTTTTCTAGGGGAAAACAACATTTAAATGAAAAGGTGTTCATGAGAACGCGAAGATGAAGGTGAACTTAACGTTAAAGAATTTTTAAAGAGAGACATTCTGACTTTATACTGGAGGAATCTTTTCACTTGCAAAATGTATTTTAGTTCCCCATTACGAAAGCAAAGGAATTTTCATAATGGGTTTTGTTTTTTTTTTTTTTTTTTGGTCCTATATATCATATTATTATTATTCTAATTGTAGAAATCTAAAAATTGGGATGGTGCCAGGAATAAATGAGGTGAGTTGTGGAAATATGGGTAAATGTCCTCTTAAATTATCTGAATACAATGCAACTCAGAGAGCATTGCTGCCATTTTTTTTCTTAATACACACGCAAACACACAGAGCACAGGGACTAGTAAATGTGTTGACATGGGGGTACAAAGTCCAATCAATTCATTAATTACCCCCAAATAAGTCCACCAACTAGGTTGTTTGATTTGGGGGAAAAATAATATCTGGCTTTTTATCTTCTACTTTGTAACAAACAGACCAGGTAGGTGAAACCTCATAGTGTGTAAATGCAGATGTGAGAAATTATCCTGCAGGAGTTGCTGGCTCTTTAAGATGTTACTTTATGTATGTATCCAAATATAGTATATATGTATCCAAATATAGTATATGTATATTACCTGTATACTATATATGTCATTTTTTATTTAATTTTGCTTTTAACTTTTTTGTGTAAATAAGAGATCCTATCAGATCTAATTAGAGAAATTCCAGAGATACATTCATTACATAAAATATGGGAGTAACAAATGTAATGCACTAGGATAAACAAGATTTTGAGAAGGAGTAGACCATTTATTTACCTGAGGTTGCTCTCAATTGTTGCTCTGTAAGGTCATCCTCACAGGTCCTGGCTCCCAAAGAGGCAGTTTCTGCGGAGGACATTAGAGTGAAAAGGTAATGAACACAGCATGTCTATCTCTGCAGTCACAGTATCACACCCCAAATCTGACTTTCGAAGAAACAAGTACCAGGTGGAGCCCAGGTGAGACCCCAACACTCTGTACAACCCAGGGAACTGAGGTTACCAGAATGAGTCTAAGCTTAGATCACATTCTCAATCGACAGCACACAACAAATAAAACAATACAGACAAAACATGGAAGCAGGAAGACTCATTGGTTTTTATGTCTTGGATATTCGGCCAGGCCTGCACAACAGGAGTATGTGTTATAATGACAATGGCACAGTGCAAAAATCGTGAGCACATGTCTGCTTCTCTGTCAGGAGAGCAAAAAAGAAAGAAAGAAACAACAACAAAAAACCTTCTATATCTCAGAGCTGATCTGAGAGACCAAAGGAATAAACAAATAAAACAAAAAACAAAAACAAACAAAAACAAACCCAAGGACCGGAGGAAACCTGGAGAATATGTCCAGGTTGTCGATAAGTTCACATCTAGATTCTCGTCTTTTATTTGAGCTCCAGAGCAGAAGTGCCAACTATGTCTTAGTTTGCTAAACTCAACTCCATGCACAAATCATTATTTTTATCTACCTCCATTCTTCCTTGGTGCTCTCTGTTGTGTGGGAATTTATAAGAAAATGGCTGGACCTCAGAAATCACCCTCAACATCTCCTAATCTTTCTCCACATTGAGTCATCCCATGCTGTTGATTCTATGGGAATGTCTCTTGTCGTGTGTGTTTCTCTGTTTCTCTGTCATCTTCTCTTTACTGACAATTTCAGTGGCCCCCACAAAAATCATCCTGCCCTGCATTCCTTATTTCACCAGACTAATCTCTCATAAAACCGCAAGACCTTTGTTTCCAGAAGACGGAATTGCCTAAGCACCACTCATAGCTCCATCCGTTTCTAGGTAAGGGAACTTGGGTATGTAATTTAAACTTTCTAAGCTTCAATTCCCTTTTCAGTGATATGCAGACATAACTGTATACATAATTAACAATTATAAGAGAAAAAATACAAATAAAGGTGAAATGTGATCTAGTCTTCAAAGTGAGAAAAGGCTGGATTGTAGCGAGAGGCTGAAAAGATCGTCACGCAATTCTTATACACAGAGACCCATGTTTATCTAATATTTCTGGGCATCAGCATCTCTAGTTGATTCTAAGGCTTTAATTAAACAAATAATTAACCTTGAAAATAGAAGTGCCCACCAAGGCACTATTATTGCATTTACTGATTGTTTTTCCTGCTACGTACACCACCTCTGGCCTCTGGTAGTAATCTATTTAAAAAGAATCATAATAAACCCTCAGTGTCTTCACTCCAACAACAATAAAAAAACATCAGGGTTATTTCTTTTGTTTTGTTTTGAGTAAACAAAACTTGAATTAATCTTGAAAGGAAGAATTCATCCTTAATTCTTACTGATAAATCCAAATAACTTCTAAATTGATCACAGTATTGAAATCCACCCAACATGTCATTCAAGAAAACTTTCTTCCTCTTGGCAACCTCTCTGATCTTTATGCCTCGACCAGCACTGTTCCTTTTCCTTTGTGAATGTCTTTTTGTCTGTCTCCTGTTAAACTCTTATTCTTCCTTCAAAGCCTGAAGCAAGTGCTGCCTCCTCTGTGTTCCCATGACAATTAGCTTATAAACATGTTATAAGCTATTTATTTATATATGTTATACATAACATATATATATAATGTTAAGAGCTATATATTTATTTATATTTATAACATTATCAATATATATATCCTAAGTGTATTATGATACCTTTTTATACGGTTCATGCATATTTCCCCAATAAATTGTGAGTTCCTCGAGAACTTTCACCTTCACAGGTTCTCAACTAAGGAAAAAGTGAGGCATAGCAAAGTCACCAGGACGCTTCTATTCAAACACGAACCTACACCCTATATGCTGAAGCAGATGAATATCAAGATGAGAATTTTGTAAAAGCTTCCCAGAGCCTCAAGCCTCTAAATTCAAAGCCCTTTCAATTATACCAAGCACACATACTAATTCTGTTACATATACAGATCTTCCTCTACTTACGATGGGGTTAAATCCCTATGAATGCATCATAAGTTGAAAATACCTCAAGTTGAAAATGCTTTTAATACACATAACCTACTGAACATTACAGCTTAGCCGAACCTATCTCAAACGTGCTCAGAACACTTATATCAGCCTGCAGATGGGCAAAAATCATCCAACACAAGGCCCATGTTATAATGAAGTGTTGAATATCTCATGTAATTCATTGAATACTGTACTGAAAGTGAAAAACGGGATGGTTGGGTGGACACAGGATGGTTGCAAGTCTACTGGTGGTTTTCCTTTGTGAGTGCCTGGCTGATTGGGAGCTGGGGCTTGCTTCCACTGTCCAGTGGAAAGTGATGAAAGAGAATCTTACCATATATGGTTAGCCTGGGAAAAGATCGAAATTCAAAAATCCAAATATGGTTTCTATTGAATGCTTACCACTTTCAACCACCGTAAAGTTGAAAAATGTCAAATTGAACCCCCGAAGCAGATTACATGTATAAATGTGTTTGAGTGTGTATGAAACCATTCATTTCACTCTTCTCTAGAAAAAAATATAATTTATCAAGGAATCCTTATCATTCCAAACACATATATGCAAACGCACATTTCAATGTATCAGATACTCACTCAAACAGATACCAGGAGTATCTAAGTAAATTTGACCAAATGACTACTACTCTTTTATGATTCATGGAAATAAAAATTTAAAAGTGACAACTTATTGAGTTTGTATTTCTGCCAGTTCTCTGATGATCTATCCATGTGAAATAGTCATGTAAGCGGGGCCTGGGTGGCTCAGTTGGTTAAATGTCTGACTCTTAATTTCGGCTCAGGTCAGGGTCCTGGGATCCAGCCCTTGACAGGCTTCTCCCTCAAGAGGAGTCTGATTCTCTACTTCTCCCTCTTCCTATGTCCCTCTCCCCACTGCGTGCTCTCTAAAATAAATAAATAAATAAATCTTGAAAACAGTCATGTGATCCTTATAGTAAAGTTATGCAGCAAATATTAATCCTTATTTCACAAATCAGGAGACTGGAGTTTAAAGAGGTTAAGGTCACTTGCCCCAGGTTCTCAAGTTTGAAAGTGACAGAGCCCGGAGGGAACCCAGTTCAGCCTGGTATAAAGGCTGCGAATGTCTGGATGTGTCCAGCTGTAAAGCTGCAGTATCAAGGAGCCTATAAAGGGTTTCCTATCTTAGTGAAGTCCCAAAACCAATGTGAGGGGGATGGGGGCAGGGGATGCAGAAGAAAGCAACTATCACTAGTTTTGTACAAACTGTGGTATTTTCGTAAAACATTATATTCCTTGAATATATGATGCAACTAAATAATAGTTCAGTGCCACATTGAAATCATTTTATTTCAGAGTGATTTAAGGAAATGTGCTAATGTCAAAACCAGAAAATGTTATTTAATCTCACAAATTAGGATACGTGGTACTTGGAAACTGTTCCATTGAGAAGGACTTGTTCAAATAATTTTATAAAGGAATGTAGTTCAGAGAGCCACAGAATATTTTTATGTCCTCAACAATGCTGGTCTCTTTATACAAATGATATAAATATTTTAATAAAGGAGCTTTTAACTTAACAAATGAACTGATTAATCTATAGTTTTCTGCCTGTGTAAATGAAATGTTTAAAACCTACTAATGATACATAGCATCTTTCAATATTTTACTTTAATAATTGCTCTATAATAACAAATTTGACTGCTGTTAACATGATCTGTCTCTTTGCTGTGATTTAATTAGATTACTAATTTGTGTTCTCTAGCACCTGACCTTTCTTATTTAATACTATTTAAAAATAATACCACTGACAATTTATCCAGTATTCTACTCTATTCTGTCAATTTGGTGATGATCACATATTTGAAAATGGTACCAAATTACTCTATTTTTATTAACACAATGTGGGAGTAATCGGTCCCATTTTCTGTGGAATAGTTTATCGATCAACACAATCGCCATCATCAACAACAGTTCACAGAGTATTTACTCTGTACCCAGTACTAACTGATGCCCTTTATATGCATTGGAACACCTCTAGCAAGTGGTGAGCCATGATTTGAACTCATGCATTTTTATTTCAGAGATGGGTATCTTAACCACAATGATATAATAAGCCATAATTTTAAAATCCCAAAAGTAGCTTTCCTTTTGTTTCTGCAATTATGTCTTGTGTTCATTTTTCTCATTTGGCCTGAATTCTGCTAACTACCCATTCCCCTGGCCCAACCCAAATGGTCACAGCTCCAAAGACAATGTTTAAAAACCTAAATTTTTAGGCTTCCTGTTCCTTTTAGTTATGAGACAGAAGGTTCTCAAAGGTGTCTCCTTTCCTCACACTTGCCTCCCCAACTCATAAGCCTGTCCATTTCATTACTCCTTTATGCCTTCCCCGTCCCTTCTCTGAATAAGGATTCCTGTAAGTAAACTGGTAACTTTTAGGCATTTAATCTTCATTAAAAAACAATCAAGTTTTCATCTGTCAAATCTTTTTTTTTCCCCCTACTAATAGGAATAATATTTTAAAAAAAAAAAAGCTATAACCAATACAAATCTAATGATCAGGGAAAGATCTGGAATTTAAATTTTTTGAAACAGCCTAGATACCTCAGCAGAGAATTCTAAGTTTAAGAATGTTTGTTGTCGTCTGGGAATAAGTCTAACCTAATCTGCATTTCATGATCATATAGTCATGAGCTTTCTGCATTCTTATCAGCAAAATTTGGGAAGCATTTGGTACAAGTTCAGTAAATTTTTAAAGCATTGCCAAGTATAATACTAAGACAGTGTCTGCCTACAAAATTTTCACATCTCATTTCCTCCCAGTGATTCACTAATGCATTAAGTAATAAAGTATACCATGATTTTCACAAATGTATAGCACATAAAATGAAATATATACCACTAAACAGAATAAATATTAAGCCAACTAGTCTAAAGTAATAAAGAGAAAGAAAAACATTTTCTGTAGTCCTAGGAAACAGTTTGAGTTCTCCTCTCCTTGCATCCATTAAAAAAATAATAATAATAATAAAAATGAGTCCAATTCCTGGAAAAGACAAAATTCTAAAAGATCATCCACATTTCAAAAACCCTACCTTCTCCTCATTTCTCTTTCGAAGCCCCTCCTACCTTTACTGCACCCGGGTGATTCATTGTTCTAGAATATTTCAGGGACTCTGCTATATAAGAGAAGATATTCGCAGCACTCTAATTTTAAAATAATAAGTGAATATTTGGTTGGAAACCTGTTAGGTGCTAAGCACATAACATCAATTTTTTTACTCAATCCTTGCAGTATATCTGTGCAGAAAAAAAAACATTGCTTTTTTGGAAAAGTTGAGATATTAAAGCTCAGAAATTTTAAGAAATTTTTTCCCCAAGGGCAGAGAGTAGCAAAAAGTAGGATCTGGACTTAGTCATACTCTCCCCTGAACACTGCTGCCTCCAGGCAGCCCCCAGGACTTCTGGGCCAGGATGTCTAAAACCTGAATTCCCTACCTCCTAAAAACAAAACAAAACAAAACAAAACAAAACAGTTCAAACTCCTTTAAAGCAAATTCATCACAACAAGATCAATATCTAGAAGAACAAATCAAGTTCAACATATTTTATTATCTTGCTAGTTTACATTTTAATAAAGACCTCTGAACTTGCCTGTGCAACTGCAAAAGTGAAGCCTGTTTTCAGATGAAACACGGTTGCAAATAAAAATGGTTTCAAGTGGTCTCTATCTTTTTCCTACCTGGATACAAAGAGTGCTCTTCTAAAAAGCTGAGCAACTCAGCATGCTACCAAATGGTTTTGAGTAACTAAGCAACATCATCTTTGTTGACCTGCAGTGCTTTCTCTTAAATTATTTCTTCTAGGCAGTAACAGATTGAAGTGCATTGGATGCTCCAGTGTCAATTATCTGAACGGGGCTGGATTTGTAATTTTTTATTTTCTGGAAAAGTAAAGCTCCTTTGCCCTGCCCTGTCTGGTTTTACCCAGAAGTTATTTTTATATAGTAAGGGAGTAGTATCTCCCGGGACCTCTAGGCCAGGAAAGTGTGATCACTTTTTTCTGCTTCTTGAATCATCTATGACCTCAGTGTAATGGGACCTCAAAAGAATTTAATAAGTTCCTGATATCAATTAGTCTCAATAAATTACTCATACAACTCCTTAATATGCCTTACTTGAAAGTGCTCTTACTGATTTTTTCTTAAATTTATTAATTTCTAATATATTTCTCTGCATAAGATTCTGTTTCATTTCTGATTGTTTTGAATTAAGAGATCAAAATTCTATTGTTGTAACTTAGGGAAAACATTGTGCTCACATCTGTCAGTTACCCAGTCATCTGCACCTAAGTCCTTACAGGATTCACCGCAATCTCCATATTGTCTGAAACGGTTTTCATTCCTTAGCGTATTGTGTTGGTTTTGCTAGGTGGTTCATCAACATAGGAAACACCTCTGGTCTACATACTGATTCTCACCTTGCCCAATGATAGCCTTCACTCCCGTGGAGCCCTGGCTGTTCATTTCAACCTGTTGCTTTGTATCACATAGCAAGTTTTTAATCTATGAAAACCTCAGCTTTCTACTCCATAGCTATCAACTTTTCTGAATAGCCTCATGCTAGGTCAAAAGCATTTTAAAGTTATTTATTTTTAATGCAAAGAAAATATTTCCTTCACTATTTTCTTTCTTTCTTTCTTTCTTTCTTTCTTTCTTTCTTTCTTTCTTTTCTTTCTTTCTTTCTTTCTTTCTTTCTTTCTTTCTTTCTTTCTTTCTTTCTTTCTTTTTTAAGATTTTATTTGTTTATTTGACAGAGAAATAGCAAGAGAGGAACACAAGCAGGGAGAGCAACAGAGGGAGAGGGAGAAGCAGACCCCACTGAGCAGGGAACCTGAAGTGGGCCTTGATCCCAGGACCCTGGGATCATGACCTGTGCCTAAGGCAGACACAACTGAGCCACCCAGGCACCCCTCCTTCACTCCTTTCAAAGAATCTTTACAATGTATCATTTACTTTCAGGGAAGTTGCATTTCTTTGTTTCAGACTTATTGTTTGGTTCTTGGAAGCTTCTATATCCTCTCTTATGTTCTCACCTCAAAGACTTTAGCAATAATAGTCGCCCCCCTCTAAGACTGCATTGTTTTTAAATTACTAAAACAATTACAGAGTTTAATCAATTTCACAATTTTAAAACAAAACTGATTTTATTTCAGTCACATTCAGTGAATCATTGGGCATACTTCTTTGGAGTCATGATCCATGAAACCATCATCCACTCTTTTTTTAAAAATTTTGTAATTAAATCAGCCAACATAAAGTTCATCATTAGTTTCA
Organism: Mustela erminea; assembly: GCF_009829155.1. NCBI lineage: Eukaryota > Metazoa > Chordata > Mammalia > Carnivora > Mustelidae > Mustela > Mustela erminea. The sequence continues at coordinate 28,494,615 of NC_045629.1, read as the reverse complement.
GAAAACATCATTCACTGTTGTTGTGAAGAACCAGAACGAGTAACCCTGTGTTGAAATAATGGTAATTTTTAAAAACTGAGATTCAGGGCATCTGGGTGGCTCAGTGGGTTAAAACCTCTGCCTTCGGCTCAGGTCAGGATCCCAGGGTCCTGGGTTCGAGTGCTGAACTGGGCTCTCTGCTCAGCAGGGAGTCTGCTTCTCCATCTCTCTCTGCCTGCCTCTCTACCTGCTTGTGATCTCTATCTGTCAAATAAACAAATAAAATCTTTAAAAACAAAACAAAACAAAAAACCTGAGATTCATTCTCTTTGCTTGAGATTTCAAGCAAGCAAAGATAAAAGGTGAGCCATCAGTGACGTAAAAATTGCCCACTTCTGCGGTAGCTATCTGGGCCTCAGAAGCCTGTGCTCTTAAAACACTATTTCATTAGAAGAATATGGATTGGACACGTCCTGTGTTAGGCTCCCAGCTCCATGGGGAGTCTGGTTCTCCCTCTGACTTTCCGCCCTCTCATGCTCTCTCTCACTCTCTTTCTCAAATAAATAAAGAATTTTTTTTTTTTTTAAGAAGAGTATGGACTATTCCTATGCATGTATTTGTATTAAGAAAAAAGAAAAAAAAAAAAAAAACATGGACTAAGAAACAGATATACCTGGACTTGAATCCCAACTCCAACACCTTCTAGCTATTGGACACAGCAAGTTACTTAGCCTCCCTGAAATTCAGGACCCTACCTGTAAAAATGGAAGCAAAACTAACCAGATTTCGAGGTGTGATAAGGAGTAAAGAATATAAAACATCTAGTACTGAATAAGTAAGTCAGTAGTAGTTTTCAGCAGTAGCTGTAAGTAGTAGCTATACTCATGCACGAGTCTCCTCTGGCTTTGATCCATCCTGCTGGTTACAAGTGATTCAAAGGAAAGTCTACATCAATTTGATATTATGGCTTTTTAGGTTATATTTATATGTCATATACTCTCTATCAGCTAAGTTAGTAGACTTTTGAAATATCACTATTATAAGTGTAGATATTTTGGGAAGAGCAAATGTTAGCAAGACTAAACATTGTTTTCCTAAGCCATGTAATTTTAAAGTGTTTTTTTTTTTAATCCCCAAGCAAATTTTACATTCTGCAATAAAAGTGGTATGTGTACCAAGTTGTAAAGACTGTTCAATTCACACTGGTTTGGCCATTTACAAAAGTTAAAGTGAAGAAGATGAACTCTTTAGACTGGTAGTGATATCAGAGTCAGCCCTAGGTTTCCTCTTGGAAGACAGGGACACTGTCCTTTCCAATTCCAAACCCTACCTCCACCATCGGCCTTTCATCAAGAGAAAAATTTGAGGAGAAGTCACAAACAACCTCAGATTACACAGATTTGTAAATGTGGCAGTCCCAGGATACTAAACATCTCCATTTATACACAAACCCTGAGTTTGCTTAATTTTCCAGATTATTCCTTACAGTAGAGTCACCTAAATCATATGTCCGACCAAACACAGCATCAAAGCACATAACACTTCTCTTCAAAGCAATCATAATGAACCAGAGAAAATAGTTTAGAGCTTTTACAAAGGCAATGTCAAATGGGAAATGTATGGAATGACAATTAAAACTTTAGCCTCCATCTGTGTAGATTTAAACAGCTCTATTAACATGTTGGAGCCAGTCTTCTCATCTGTATAGGGGGAACAAAAATGATCTCTGCTGCTTGCCACGGCAAGTCAATGTAAGGATGAAATGTTAGTTGTTATCAACACTTCCAGTTGACCATGCAAAGTAAGGAAATATAGTCTTGGTATCATACTCTTTAAATATTTAATGTCTTAAGTATGCTGACATGGAATATACCACTACTACTTATAATAAACTCCTCTATACAGTTATATATAGGGGGAAATTATTGCTTCTCATGTGCAGGCTTATTTATTTTGTGAATTATATATGGCTATAAAAGAAAATCCTCAGATGACTAGATCGATTCTTTTTTATCAACACTATAATTGTTGAAATAAATTTACCATTAACCTAAGATGCAGAAAAGTTTCCTAAATTATATGTAAATAATCCTTGGATTTTCACTATTTGGAGTTTTTTACATTTCACCACATTAGGAATGGTCAAATTTATACGGTCATATACCCCAAATTATACTTAGGAGAATTGACCTAGGCAATGATGGATACAAACATAAGTAAAATAAATCTGGAAAGGGAAAGTTAGTGAAAGTATGCATAGTCCCAGAAAAGGAAGATTAGAAAGTCCAGGTTGAAGCCAAGAGTGAAAATTGTACTATTGGAACCTGCTATGAATTTTCAAGACAATACTTATGCATACCCATGAAATGTTTATTTAATAAATCATTCATTAATGAGCAAACAGATTGATGAGATTTGGCACATTGCTTTCTTTGGACTGTATTAGCAGTAGAAAAAATTGTTTCTGAGACGTGGCCAATTTTTTTTTCCTCCTTTGCCTGAATGCAAAATATTGGCAAAGGGTCCCTTGATCTTGGCAAAGTGAGTTTTAAGCAGGGGGTGCCATGATCATATTTGCATCTTTGGGATGCTGCGTGGAAGATGGAATGGTGGAGAAAAAGTTTTGTTACTAACAAAAAAAAAGGTTACTGGAACATTCACTGTACCTCAATCCATTACTGTCTAGAAAAAGTCATGGATAAAGGAAGAACAGTGATTCCATTGGAGAGAAAAATGAAAGTTCAAAAGTCCAAGATTGGGATGAGAGAAATACGATGAGCTCAATTTTGGACATGAAATGGAGCGGAGCTGTTTGGAAAACATTTAAGTTTATAAAACTAGATCTTAAAAGAGAAGTCCGGGTTCAAAATACTTGGAAGCTAATACCTGTGAGTAAATCTCAGGAGCTATGCATAGAGTATGGAAGATAAGTTCTAAGGAGAGAACTCTAAGGAAAATTAAAAAGAGGCACTGAAGATCACTGAAACATGATACAAGATAATGACAGAGGAAAAATAGGTATACACAGGACCCTGGGGTGACTGGTAAAACAGTGGCCAAAGGACAAGAACTCTTCCAGAATTATGAGGCACAAGTGTACAATTACACAGAGAAGTCAAGTAAAATAACGTATTGGTGACATTAGGAGAGATAGATAATGACTCGACCAAAGAGTTAGTCACGGAATAGATACATATTTCAAAGGAGGAGCAGATAGGACTTGCCAGTGGGTTTGATGAGGCGAGTGAGAAACCAGGAAGAGTAAAAGATGACTATGGTGGTTTTTTGGCCAAGAAATCAGGAGAATGCAGATGTGATTTACTGAGATGAGGGAGAATGCAGATGGAAAAAGTCAGGAGGGAGAGAACGCTTGGTATCTGTAGTTTTGAACGTGTTTACTTTGAGATGTCCTGGTTATACATCCAAGTAAAGGGGTCGAGTAAGCAGATGTGGGGTGGGGGAAGGGAGGGAGGGGAGAAGGAAGGGAGAGGTCAATGTACAGATGGTAGAGTAAGTCCTTGAGATGAGACTGAATAAGATCACCTAGAGAATGAGAGTCCCCAATTGAACCTGGGCTACACTCCTACACAGGGACATATCAAAGCAGGGGACCCCATGAGCAGTCTTTTCCAGCAGGGAGAAGTATTTTATCATTGAAGTTATTTAGAATTGTCCATGAATGGCAAAAATAATAATGAAGCAGGTAAATTTCCTTCAGTTTTATTATTTTTAAATTTGCTACAGGGCTTGCTTTCTCTTTGTTGCCTACACCGAGTGGAGGCACACCCACTGTTCCCTTCTAAATTAAGGAGGGAGCAGTGAAGAAGACCAAGCAAAAAGAGTCAACATGGTAGGAGAAGATCAAGACAGAATTGAGTGTGGAAAGCCTGGTGAAAGAGACATTTCAAGAAGGGAGAGGTCATCTTGTTAAAAGCTGCTGGTTGGTGTAGCCCGAGGAGCACTAGGAACTCCCCAGCAGATGTGCCAAAAGGCCTTGACCTTTTGTGGAGTGGTAGGACGAGAGCCCCCCTGAATGTGGTGTAAGAGAGAATGAAGGTGAAGAACTCAGGGATGTCAAGTGCAGACAATTCTCTGAGGAGTTTTACTGTGAAAATCAGAGAAATGGGCACTACATAGAGGCAGGCAGCACGCAGTAAGGCTCCTCATCTTCAGGATGATGGAGAAAAATGCTGGTGTGATGACGTGAATGAGCCAGTGATGAGGAAAACATGACTTAGGGCTGAAGAGAGCGAGGCAGGCAGGTGTCCTAGGATGGACTTGAGTGTGGGTTTCTGAAGAGCAGCGGGCATGGGGATGGAAGTCAAGGGTCACAGAAGTCACTGAAGTTAGGCTAGGATTTCCCAACCTCTCAGAAGGTGGAAACGAACAGCATCATGAAGAGAGTCCAGGGAGGAATGCTAGGAGGCGGGAAGGACAAGAAGGCACCAAAGTAACCAGATGTGATAAAATAGGGACTCGGAAAGAGAGTCAGACAGCAGAACCCTCTTTGGTGTAGCACATGAAATATCCCTATGGCCATCTTTGTAATACACAAGGACAGAAACCATTAATGTTGAGGGAAGATTTGCCTAGTAATCCTGTCTAGCTGCGAGCTAAGAACTGTTTTCCCCTTGTAGATATTATGGGCGCCACAGAAGCAATAAAACTGTGTCGACAAAAATGAAAGCCTTACAGAACTTAAACGGCTCCTTATTAAACTCTTTAATTAAGTGTTAGGGTAATACAATCACATTGTATTTTTCATAATCTTCCTAAGTTTGATCAAAAAAACTCACATGCAATGCACACAGGGATTTGGGATTTGGGGTAGCAGGTGAGGAAAGGTCTCAGAAATGTGTGGTGATTTGGTCCAATAAATTTGTCTTCCTGACAAGCTTGAGGAAGTAACCCATGATCATCACCAATGTAAAAGATGACAAGATAAGATGAAATACTGCCATAAACATCCGATGATTCGAACAAAGAAAACTGCAAAAAATTAAACCTATCACTCTTCTAAAATACACGATAATAATAAAGAGAGAAAATCGTACTTTCAAATGAATGGGGATAATTCACAAATGATGACCAGAATTCGAATTCAAAGAAATACAAAATAAATAAAAAGCGAGAAATATGGTCACCTTAAGAAAATAAAAAATGTTATGTTGAGGAGGAGGGAGAGGAAGCTGGTGGTAAAGAAAATGAACGATAAGTAATTTTTTCTCTTTTTATCTCATTTCTATATACTATCCATAAAAACCATCTCTAACGCGGTAAATAATTTGAGCCAAATGCAGAATTCTCTTTTGAAGACTTTAAACAATTGATATTATTAAGGATGTAGCAGGAACAGAAAAGTATGTTCAATTCAACACAGCAAGTAATAGGAGAATAAATTACATCTTTTATATGGCTAATACTTTTTTCCTGTCCCATATATTATGTATATTTCTTTACACTGGTTCTCTCACACCTGTCCTCAGGAGATATCAGCTAATATATCCCCCCAAATACTCTAGAACTTTACTTCCAGAGTGAAGAAAACTGCCCTCTAGTTTGTAGTTTGTTTACAATGATTGGAAATATGCAGAGCTGTGTCATCTTTCTTCAGCTACACTACAAAATGTTGAGAAGTGTATATGTGTGTACATATACATATATACACACATGTATGTATACACACATACATATACATACACATACATACACACACACACACACACACACACACACACACACACACACACACATGAAAGGGGGCATATCCAAATGGAATCACTGTTCCAATTTTGCATCCTATCTCCTCTGTTTTATCTCTGAAAGGGTTGCAAGGTATTTAGGGACTGGTGTGAGGGCACATTGTTTTCCTTTCTCTTTCCAAACACGTGGAGGCCATCCTGTCTTGCTATGGCTTGTGTTTATTCATGTATTCAACGAGCTTTTATTGAATACTGACTATGTGCAGGGCAACTCTGATAGTCACATTACTGGAGGTACGTAAGAACAGTATTTCAGTTTAATCAATCCTTTTCACTTAGAAAGACACAAAAATATCCTGGACTTGCACTGTTCCACATGCCCTAAAATATTTCCTCTATACTTACTCAGCATAAATGATATTAACAGACTAACTTAAATATAAGCTCTAAATGTTATAAATGAAACAGAGTCCCTAACATCATTTTATTAAAACTACAAAGGCCTCTTAAAAATCTTGATGAAAAACGACTACCTTTTTCCTAGTTCAAAAAAACCTACAAAACTTTATGAACACATTACTTCTCCTCCTCCACCACTAGTTTTTTAAAGGATTATGTTTGGAAGGGGGAAAAAAAGGTGTGCCCCTGCTTCTCACTTTTCCCCTGCCCACTTAGCCTGAGAAATTGCCAACAGTTGCCAAGCTTGGGAGCCTTGACTCCTTCATTGCTTATATTGAGTTGGTAAGTTTGCACCGTGGATTTATTGTTAACACTCTTTCCTGCTTACTGAGAGTTACCTCAATGATAGTCCCTGACTTCCTCTTTCCTCTACCAGTCCCCCACAGCCGTGGTCCCAGAATGCGCTTTCTGCGCACAGGTCTTCCCAACACTATATCCCTCGTACATATGGCTGCCAGATCATGCTTCCTACCGCACCTTTTCAGCAGTGTCAGTCTCACTCTCGAAAGTTCGGTTCCTTCTTATTTTCCGCCTCTTCAAATCTGAACTTCTTTGCTCAGCTTTCAAAGGCTTCCATAACCTCAACGACCTAGTTAATTGCTTTCACTTTCTCTTAAATGGTCATTATTATTAGGCTTTCAGTTTAGTTTCTTGCTTCTCAACACAACCATATCAATTTCCTTTCACCATTAAGTCCGAATCATATTATTTCCCCTCTCAAACCTAAGGAGTATGCCTAAATAAATGAATAGATGCAGAGACAAACAAATAAAACCTTATTTTTTATTTCCAATCCTTGTCATTCTTCATGTCCTAATACCTCCATTAACCCTATGGATCCAAGGCTCCTCTGAACAGGACTGAATTTGATGAAGTTCCTTAAAATGCCATAATTTACCTGACTTACTGAGTCCGGTACATTGATTCTGTCTCCTAGGCAGCTTCTAAACTCCTTGAGGGCAGATTTTTCTGTCTCCCACTAGCCCAAGCCAAATGCTACCCCCGGAGCTGTTGCCCAGTGGATTCCTCTCAAGGGGCTTCTATAATCAATAATGGCGGCTAAGGAGAGGAATCCTCCAGGTAACAAAACAGAGTCTTTTCCTCCACTTCATTCTGATTCTGACTGCAATTAATTCATCAAGCATTTGCCACATCTGCTATTAAATACAAGTATTTGGTATTCTCTCTCAAAAGCAAAAGACTTAAAATCCTATTGCAACAGGCTAAAGAGGCAGAAAACTCCTTTGAGGTCTCTGCTGGCTCTGTGAGCAATCTACCTCGTTTTCTTCCTCACACACAACTGTTATACATGGTAGAAGCCAGTTCACCTCCATTGTTTTCCTTCCGCTAGTCCCTTTTTGTGACTGTTTCATGAATATATAATTCCTGTGCATTTAATTCTTTGAAGTCCGAGTACATTCTTGTTTGAAACAAAAGCTCTAGAGGGTGAAATAAGAGTATACAATTATTGCAAAATGGCAATAAAATCACCTTCCCACACTTCCCTTGAGACCTGTGGTCAAGGAGATCTGGCTGAGGGCTGAGACAGACGTCAACCTGACTTTTAATTTTATGAACTATGATCACTTGGACAAGAAAATATCTTCAAAGTGTCAATATCATTTCTGTAAATGGGAAGAAGACTTTGAAAAGACTGCTTTGAACAACGTTTACCAAAAAAAAAAACAACAAAAAGAAACCTTATGAGCAAATATCAATAGTATTTTCTTGATTTCTCTCTTTCTCCCTTATAAGGACTTTTTTAAAAGTGAGGAAATTGCAGTTAAAAATTATTTTATAGCCCTAAATGAAAACATTTGCCTATTAAGCTCTAACGACCTACAATATTCTATCTGTAAAGCATCACTTGGCCCCCTGCTGTTTCATTTAACTTTAGCTGAACCTTTTTTTATTGCTTCCTAATCTACCCTAATTTGCCTAAGCCCCTTATTTGCCATTTCTCAAACTGTTTGTTTACATCTCACTGAAAATGTGTAACAATAACAAAGTGCTTTAAGGACTAGGAATAATGATAGATTTAGACACATAATTTTACTTCACAGCATAAAAGACATTCAAATTAACACACGTTCCTGGAGAGCCCACTGGGTGACAAGGACCATTTTTGGCTAGGAGACACTAAGCTGAAAACAGCCTCCGGTGCCTTCAAGGAGCTTAAGTCTAGAGGAGACAAACTAGAAACAACCAGCACTATTTAGAAAGTGCTATGTTGGTACTAGGAGCCAAGTATTCTTGACACAAAGGAATACGAAACAATTAACTCTGTGGGAGAGCAAAGCATCAATGCAATGGGTATTTTGTTCTATGTCATGTCATTTACATTACTTTTTCTGTTTTGGAGAAATATTTTATAAACAAATGATAAGACAAGGACAATGATCAGCTTTTAAAACCATTCGTGATTCAACCTATGTAAATAGCAGAATATGACAAAGATATCCAGAGTGATGCTGCACTGGGAATCAGAAGCTTGGGTTGTACTATGGATTAGAGGTGTAACCCTGCACAGGTCATGAAACTGGTGAGTGCATATTTCTCCTGCTGTAAAATGAGGGGCTGGACCCACGAGCTGTCATGATCCTTCTGGCTTTCCCGCTACCTGAACATCAGCAATGATTGGCGGGGGGGGAGGGGGTGTCAACTCACAAGTATTGGCTATAAAGGCTGAGGACAAGACCTCATAAGACTGAGCAATATTTCATGTTTACCTCAAATCTGTTACGTGTACATTTGTATTTACAACCCTCTCTTCACATTCCTTTCACATCATTAGCCGTTGGTCCACTGTATTTGCAGAACCCTTAGCACTTTTCAAAGCACACTCACATTCGTTATCTGAAGTGCTCTAACTCCTCATGCTAACCAAATGTGGAAGAATCTCCCCTGGCTCTGTTGCTAAGACCTGCACCTTATCACTTTCTTATTCCCTCTCATTTTATGTTACCCCACTTTATGCTTAACTCCATGCTTTTCCTCCTTCCTTTCTTCTCAGAGGAGCCAAATACATTATTTTCTAGCCCTTCTCTACTTACCCATTTGTCGAAATCACTGAAGTGGCTTTGTTTCCACCGAGTGCTTACAGCCTCAAGGAGCAGAAGCACAAAGGTGACTCTGTCTACTACTTCTGTCAATTTGATTTAGGGAAACTCCCATTTCCTAAGATGGTTTCTTTAAAAATATGATGTCCCTGGAAGGTCTTAAGTTGGCAGGGTGTACTGGGGAAAAGGAAGTCTGTCTATGTAGCCAGGATGCCCAGGAGGCACCCATCCTACTGAGCGAATGCATGGTCAGGTTGGTGGGGTAGATTTTCAGGGAGGGCAACAAACATAACAGTGCCAGGGAAAGTGACTCCATCTTTAGAAATGTAATACACGTAATATTAAAGCATATTTTTAAGCACATTTTCAACTCAAACTATATGTCCCTAGTTTTCTTTCAAGGGTCTTAGAGAACAGTATTCTTACTGAGGAATATTAATCTTCTAGTGGAAGCTATGGACCTCTTTCCTATAAAAATGCACATCAGGATAATTTTGCAGGCAATTACAAGGAAGCATGGACTCTCTAGGCCCAGAGATCCCAGGTTATTAAGCTGGGCAGAAATAACCTAGATAAGCACTTTTGTGGGTGTTATATAACTCCGAGAACAGTCTTCTACATTCTTATTTATCTCATTAATGTAAACCTTCTTCATTTGCCAGAAGAACAAGGATTAAGTCATCTAATTGGAACAGTCACAACTTGGTGGTTTCTTTCTTTTTGTTTGTTTGTTTCTAGTAATTATCCAAGGCGGTATTATAGAAGAATAATAGAAGTAATAAACAACTGCAAGTTCTCAACCAAAATTTTCTGAAAGAATAGAAACACAAGCAGAAATGGAACCCCAGATGAGCTGAATTTGGTCTGTAGCATACTCAACATTCAGTGGACACTGACTTAGACCACCTATTTCCCAATGATTTCCTCACTTTATTTGGCTAGGATCAAAAAAAAAAAAAAAGAAAGAGAGAAAGAAAGAAAAATGAACAGTTAATGCCAAACCACATGGATGTGTTTACGTAAAAACAAATCAGCTGATCATTGGGTAAAAAACAAAACAGAACTCCTCTTCAAAAGAAAAATTGACTGCATTTTTCCAAATATAAAATCTACAAGGAATTAACTGAATTTTTAAACTGAAATAATCAAATGTTTTAGAATCATGTGCTTACATATTGGCAAGAAACATTACTCCAGTAGCCGAGAAGTGCTAATGGGCCTCTCCAAATACTTAACTGAATCCTTATGTAGAATAGATTTTATTAAATATAGCAGGAATAGCAATAACTACCAAACGTCACCAAGAGCATGTAGATTACCAGGAGAACATCTGTATTATGGCTAATCTTGAAACTACGAGTTTTAGACAAATAACATTTTCAAGAAGGCAGTAAAATGACAGTATGCAAAGCAGCTTCATAAAATTTAATACGAATCCTACAAAAAGTGGGAAAAATTTTGATTTGAAAAACAAACCTATAAAGAAGGAAATATTAAAAAATTCAACTTGGTTTTTAAATAAAGTTGATTTCCAGACATCCTTTTTAATTCTCCAGTTCATCCACAAATTTTATCACTGAATATCTAAGAGAAGTCTGAAAACACTGAAGGATGTTGATATTTCTGGCTTACCAAAATTTGTAAGGTTTCTTTTCTTTTCTTTAATAAACTTGTAAATATTCTCAATCAAAACAAAAATTTCATCATAAGACATTACTAAGGGGGGAAAAAAGTGCTTTAGAAAAGTTTGGTAAAATCAAGAATGACAATAGATTATGAACTTATAATAGTCATTTCAAATCATCTTATGATGGCCCAGAAGCAAACCAGTGTTCTTTTTCCCTTTCTTCCCCCCCATGAATCTGGAAATCAAGATTTTTCTTAAAAACACTGAACACCGTATTTAAAAACAAAACAAAACAAAAAACCCTATCAGGAGACTTATTTTTAGAATTTTTCTTTTATCTGTATATGATACCAATGCTGTTAAAGATTCTGAGATAGGCCAAAGGGCAGTTTAAAAATGGAAACTTTTAAACATTATTAGAACACATAAACCTCACTCACAGGCACCATCTTTGCCTTAAATGTTTATACTAATATTTGCCATTTGCAAATACATCAATAAAGCCTAGTTGGGTCTTGAGGAAATTAATCAGATTGAATTCCATCAAATAATAATAATAATGATAAAGCAAAACACATTATGCTTGCAGTTGTAAATTATACAACATGTTAGACAGAAAAACACATTAGTTCAAAGAGTGCATACCACTGGTTTCATTCATTTCCCTACAGTCCATATGGAGCCTTAACCTACACCTCTTCCCTTTCTTTAGCTCATTCAAGTTAAAAGACGGACATAATGCTTAAAATAGTCTTTGAAGGCACACATGAAATACGTATTTGTGACTATTTTACCTAATAAGGATAAGAAGCTAAAATACCAACATTCCTTTCTTCCAAAGTCCACTGTGTTTCTTACATTCGACTTGACAATCACCTAAATTTTACTTACTGTCTGAAGAATTAAACACCTAAGTATATCAAATACTCCTAGACTGAAATCCAACAAAGAAAACGAATGCCTGTTCTCTATTAGACAATGTGAACCGAACTCAGGGTTCCCACCAAGGTTCACAGTGCACAACTAGGCAATTACAAGCTGAAAAGCTTCACGAGTTTCCCTCAGGTATCCCAACCTGAAAATTCCAGGCCTGTGTCATTCCCTGAACATCTGCAACACAATCTAACATTCTTAATACACAAGATACGCAAACACATTTAGTTAATTAGATTCTAAGGCATATTTACACATACAGTAAATAAATGGAAAAGTTTTATACCAAAAAGCAACATGCAAACAAGCAACAGACTTTTTTTTTTTAACTTTAGAAGCTGATGCTTTGACATTGTTTACTTCATGCAATTTTAAATGTGATTCTGTTAATATTTGCCTCAATTAAATATAAGCTCAGGCTAAAAATAATCAACCCATAAAATAAAGCCTTGCCGTTACTTTAAAGTAACTGAGATATGCGTGTTCTCAACATTAACTGTTTTTTCCTCCTTTGTTCTTATACTCTACAGAGGTTCCAAAATATGATATACACTAATGCATATCTATGACACATACACATAAGCTAATGCACAAAAGCATCTGATTCTATGTTTACCCAGGGTCATCTGTTATGGTTTCTTTCCTGCCAAACCACTTCTGGTGTTTCCAGCGGGGCAATGACAGCATACACCTTCTTGTTATTATTTATGTACCGAAGGCCAAACCAAATGTCTGGGTGGGTCTCCAAAGACATAAAATCGGTAGGTTTTTTTCCATCCACAGGACCCAATTACATTTAAATAAACCAACTCCTAGTGAAAGATTGGCTCCAACAGAAAATACCACGCAACCACAGACACTGAAATTAAATCAGAGTCGTAAGTTTAGAAGCCACCAACATATTGTTAAAAATAGTCCTTAGTACATCTTTGTTTATGCGTCCACAGGCAAATAATGCACATTAGTAATGAAAAGGGATTGTTCCATTTCCTTCTATGAGATGCATCCTTTGCTAAAACTTCCTAATCCATGAAAGTTTTCAGTCTCGGGCTAAAAGCGTAAAAAAACAAAAACAAAAACCAGCGGCTGCTCTAAGAACTCCTCTCCCCACAGAGGCAGAGCCGCTCACATGAGCTGCCGGGGCTTTAAATGGATGAATCCTTTTGGCTGATCCCGGAGTGGCACGGACTTGACAAATGTGGGAAAGTCCTCAGCTGTGAGATGCAGGCTGAGGTTGTGGACTTTTGGTCAATTGAAAGGTTGCATTAAATGTAAATTATAGAACTGTTCCTTAGATATATACTCCTTTCACCCAGGTGAAAGGCAAGCTGGGTGTCACACTCACTCGGAGATGGCCCGGTGGTGGCTTCCGAGCTGGGAGAGGAAGCCAGGCAGCCAGGAGCAATTATAAGCGCCATCTCTGAAGGACGGAAGGGAAGGAAGGAAACATTTTTATATATAACCATATTAAGTTTCCTTTTTAAAGTGCCTCGATGTATTTCTCTTTCCAATTTATACGAAAAAGTATTAGTTTTAAAACTACGGCAGAGCTGGCAGTAAATACTGCGCGAACAATTGTTCTTTTATTAAGTATTTATTGAAATAAATTCCTGTGCTTTCTCATTTTTCTTCTTCGGTTCCAATATTTATTTACAGCTGATTATTAACATCTGCCAGCATCACGGTTTTATCCATACAGAAGCCGAAGGGTAAAAAAGTCACACACACCCTTCTAACGTGACCTGTAGTTAGACAGAAAACAGTTTTCCCAGTCACCGCTTGGCTTCCTGTCTGTGACCTCTGAAAAGCATCGGAGGCCAGGGTTAATGGCCTTTCCAATCTCTGTGATAAGAATTCATTTTGTTCTATTACCAGCAGTTATCTGAGGAGCCTGCTGCCTCATTGCAGCAGGGTTCAATCAATGAGAGGACCTAATGAAGTAACCAGCTGTAGCTCTATTTCCCTGGCCAGCTCTATCAGACAAATAAGAGCTATCAGTCACATCTTCAGGCTGATCTCGCACACGGCATCTTCACATGCTGAACCCGTATGCATATGAACTCATGATACCCCACTATTTCCTTGAAATCTCCCTTTTTGATAAGGCTTCCCTCACACTGCAAGTGGAACGGAATGAGTTCCGAGATGTTCTGGGAGAGGACAAGGATGCCAGACTAAGGAAGAGTGGACGTGCAGGACAGTTGAGAGAGTTTATACGAACGGCAAAAAGTTCTAATTAGGTAGCCTCACAACTTAGGGTCTCAGCTCAGCTACCCTCAAAGACTTACACCTTTGGTGGATATTAATCTTGGCAAAAGGGGGAGGATGAAAAGTTACTACTTTCATTTTTATCACTTCTATTGCTATTATAAGTTTAATGGTAGCACTTGCGTTTTGACTAAGCCTTCAGATTCGAAATATAATTATGGTCTATTTTTACTTTTTGGTTAAATATCATCCAGTGTTAACACCGTGAGTTAACTTGGGGTTATTCTGTATTAGCTCATATCACTAAACTTACACAAAAAGCTGTGAGTTATTGTAAAACTCTGTTATTTATATATTTTGATTTTTGCATTACTAATTTCATTCTTCTCTAATTTAAAAAGAGCATTTGTGAAGAAAGGCAGGTTTTACACATGTAGATTTCAGAAGGGGGAAAAAATTCAAAGTCTTGCACCTTCAGTTAGTGGCCTCGTAAATGTATCAGACTGTTATCAGGAGTCCTGCTCCAAATGAACCCTTTTGTGGAAAGGGGTGCTCTACAATTTCTAGATTATTCCTCAGGCAAATACTGAATGTCTCATAGGAAGCTATGAATAGAATATGCATCTTTGCTGATATGCTGAAAGTTACAAGTAGCTTAGTTTACTTTATTAGGTTAATCAAGATAAATTTCATGTAATACAATTTGTATTATTTTAACTTGGCTGTCCTCTTCGCCAATTTTAAAGGGAAAAAAAGTGTGGCTGTTTGCTGTATAATCAAGAGCTGATCTCTAAGCAAAGCAACATAAATTAAAAGTATTGCTAGCCTTGTACTCGATAAACATGTTCACACAGGCAAGAATATTTTATTTCATTAGAAGATGATTTTTATTCAAGCAATATTACTAATACATTATGACAGAAAAGTATCAAAGACCCTATCTCCAAATGCCTTTAAATTGTTGTGGGTGTATAACACTGCTTTCCCTTTCAAATTGCAATCACAGAGATGTTTGAGTGATATGGTTCCTATAACTATGATAACAGATAATCTTTTCATTTCAAACCTTTGGAGATGTAAATGAGAGATTAAGGTGCAGTAGATAAGAGGCTGAATGTAAAAGGGGAAAAAATCAACTGTGCTATTTAGGAAAACAAGGGGAGTTGTGTGTGTGTGTGTGTGTGTGTGCTCGCCCGTGTGCATATACATGTGTGTGTGCATGCTCCTGTGCATGTGTGTGTTTGTGTGTGTGTGTGTGTGTGTGTGTGTGTGTGATTCCTGAAGTTGTAACTATCTAGGTATGTGTGAAAAGGACTAAAATATCTTTGCTGCATATGTAAACAGATAAGAATATGCCTAGCAGGCATTTTGGGAACATCTGTCAATTTTTTATAGAACATACTGATTGTGGGCTATTGATTGCATTTAAACAAAGTTGTTGCAAAAAAAAAAAATCAGCTAACAATTCGTGTAGAAAGGGCCAATCAATATTTAAATGACTCACTTTATTGATTTAAAATTAACTTTCAATTAAGAGATCCATAGGACTCTTAACTGCGACACTTATCCATTCAAGAGAAAATAAAGGTACATTTATCGATACACTTAAACAGCAGTGGCTGGTTTCCTATCGATTCAGTCATTTGCGCTGGGATTCGTTAGCGTCATCAGCCTTTAACTCGCTTACTAGGTCTTCGAGGTGTACAACACTGCAAGATGTAGGAATGCGCAACCAACACAAAGAAAGGATAGAAATTTAAACAGAATTAAAAGATATAGGAAAAGGTAAGTCAACCTTACACTTCCTGGTTTAATTTTTTTTCTTTTGGTGTTACGGAAGGAAGACTGTTCAGATTATTTGGGTGATTATTAGAAAAAGGAGCTTTTTAAGGGGCTATTTTTCAAAGCAAGTGGTTTAGATGGCACATTCTGTGTTGTGAAATTGTGTGGACGAAATCTTTGAACAATTGGCTAGTAAAGGCTTTACTGGCTTCTATTGACTAACAAGATCACTAACTTGCATATACTGGTTATATTCTGATTAATGACAGCTAAAAATCACAATTTATGGATTTTTTAAAGGAAATAATTATATTTCCCATTGGAAATACCGCATATGGTGTTTAAGGCCATATTTATTCAACAGTATTGCAAAGAAATCACATTAGGCTATACACTGTATTATTTTGATATTTACCATTTTATGATTTATTTTTATCAGGGTTTTCATGAGACCAAAACTGATTTAGAAAATTAAACTACCAAAGAAAATGGATAAATACATTTAAAAACCATAGATCAGAAAATTTCTCCATGGTTTTTAAAACCCATACCTATCCCTTTATTTTTGTATCTTTATTGCCCCTGAAGGCGGATTCTAGATAGAGAGGAGGGTATTGATTATAAACCCTTTACTACGATTTCTGATATTATATCAGGAAAACAAAACCGAGTGCTCTCCACAGGGAATGGCATCTTAACAGAGCTGAGTCTCCAACAACCTTGATTGTAATGTGTGTGGCAGTGTCACTCTTTTCAGGAATTCAAAACGACAGGTGCGCTTTTGACTTAAAGATGCTAGTGCCCCTGGATGACGCTACGCTTCCTATGGATCTCTTTCTCAGATTCTTCACTGAGCAGGGCTATCTTGTAACCAGAAAGAAGCTATCCCAAACCGAAACCCCCTATCCATTTACTGACATATAATTCTTGGTAAGAGAGACAGAACAGTCCATCTAATTTCACTTGTGCAGAACCTATTGTTAATTACCTTTACACTTAATAGTTAATCCATTCTCCCAGAATATCCATTATGGATACGAAAGATGTTTTCAGGAATTTCAAAGGTCAGCTTTTAGTTTTTTCTCTGTGTATCAAGTCTGAGGTGGTTATGATACACCAGTTAAATCCTTCTATTTGCTCTGAACTTGTAAGGAGCATTTGGAATAGATGGGAATGAGAAACCAGAGTTCGGAATGCTCAAATACAAGAGACCCCTCCTTGCATAGTTTAATCACATCATATTGATGTAACACAATTTGTAATATATTACAGTGATTACATGTACTAAAAAGTACATGATGTCATTATTCCAACTAGAAATCAGATGATGGCACTAATTAAGTGATAGCAGGTGGCACAGGATACTTGTCAATGTCCTCTCTGATCTGCAGAGAGAGGTGTGTGGTTCCCTGTCTACACACCCAGGACTAGTGACAATTGGCTTAAGCACTATTCAGTCCCAAGGTGCCCCAATAGAAGACAGACTGTGATTTAACTCTTCCCTAGCACATCAAAGAGGTGAAAAGGCATCTTTATGAACTGGCTTGCAAGGGTGGGGATGGGGGGGGGGGCGGTTATCTTTCACCCAGTATGTAAAGTTTCTTTTAAGAACTCTGGAGGTGCTTGGAAATGACCATAGGGGGAAAAAGAAATACTTTAATTAGCAAGCCATAAATCCATGTAACAAAAATAACTAAAAGTTGAGTTCTCACAAACTCTTGAGAGTTACAAAATACCACTTCTATCATTAAAAACAAGTCTGATAGTAACTAAAATATGTGTTCGGGGGACCTAGCTAAAATATATGCTCTGTCCTATAAAATGAGTTCCTGTGCCACTTTGATGTCTCCCAAAAAACTGTTTGCCAAAGATTTCTTTTTTGTCACTAATCTTATTTTTATCTACAACCAAAATGATTTTAATATACTGGACTATTCTCACAGTAGGCTTTGGGGAATGTTGACTACCTTAGGATGCACAACTCTGAGTCTACACCTGCAGTTCACCAGTCAGATCTCAGGAACTTCCAGTGGGGGGTGGGGGCATCTGATTTTCTCCCTGAGTTCGCTCCTTATCATCTTAATGACATAAGACATTAAATGGTTTGGAGCTAGGAATCTTGTCTTTTGGATGATCACACTACATGTTATTTGAGTGGGGTGCTGTCATTTAGCAGTGATAGAAAAGAAGATCTCCTTGAACATGATCAGCCACACTGAGTCATGAGAAAGTGCAGACAACATATGCCTAAAAGGCAAACCAAGTGGTTTCTATAAATGATGGAAAATGAATGTTATCTAATTTCTGAAATTCTCTTATCCAACTTGATCTGCCTCTGTAGTGCTTGTTTCAGGATCATTATTGTATTTTTTACAATAGATCAAAGACATGCTTGATAAGACTTGATTTGAGATAAATTTGTTACATTTTCAGATATCTTGCAATATATGAAATCTCTCAGCATGGTTAGTTTATTTAAACCTTGTCTTCCCCCCCTGAAGGCTTACTTACACCATAATTTCAGAAAGGTTTCATATCACTTTACCCAAATCATGGCTAAGACGGACACAAATAATTACAGGAATTAGTGCTACAGGGTGTAAAATTGTTCTCCTGGAGTAGAGGTGCATTCATTTCATTCTGAAATTCCCTGCTGAGAAATGATGTGTGCAAACTATCTAAAGACACTGTAATCCTCTGATGTTTTTTAAAAAAGAGTAAAGTTTCATGTAATCTTTGACTAGAATAAAAAAAAAAGTGTAAGCGTTGTTCACACCAAGGACAAATGCCAAGTATTCTTAGCTGAGCTCAAATGATAATTCTTGTTCTGTAGAGAAAGAGCCAGAAACTTATGAAAATCATATTTTTTCTACCTTAATGGAAGTAAATGCAATAGGCTTATCGTACCTATCAAAAACACAGAATGGCTGTACAGCTTCAGTGAATACTAAATTATGTAGTCTCTCATGATCTGATTTCCCTTAGATGTTTTTCCTTTATCCTTTACAACATCCTCATTTTCAATATCATAACTGAAGCAAATATCCCTTAATCAAGTCGGTAACGATCTTTTGTAAAAATACGGGAACCAAATGTGGTCACGTGCCACAAAGCCATTTGACTAACTATGCAAAACGGACTAACGGTCAGCTTCACCACAGAGGAGGTCACACGAGGGATTTTTAACTTCTTGTTCCACCGCCGAAAAATCGGGGTAGAGTTCGGCACGAGGCCTACTTTCTTACCCTCGCATGCCACTGATTAGTTCAGCCTTAGTAGAACAGAAATCCTTAATCTTCTCTTTTTAATATTGAAGAGGTAAACCCCTTTCACCTGCATGTGGAGCCTGCCTTTTCATCAAAGCTCAGGAGATCCAGCAACAAAATCAATGTATGCATGTTCAGAGCAGTTTTCAGGGTTTTGTAAGACAAATCTCTCAAATGGGGGCTAGTTTAATGCTATTGAGCTGGGCTTCGATCTGACCGAGTGAGTGAACAACACAGCAACAGTTCACTGTCCAGGGCTCTCCCGACAGGAGGGGGATCCGTTCTCCACACAGGCAGCTGTGGAATTTCTCCGCGACCTCTCACCTCACCTAATCCGACTTTAAACCTTGCTGTGGACTGGTTAAATAAATAAATATTTAAAGGCAACCCCAAATCAACACACTTAATTAATTAATTTCTCTTTTCCATGTTAATGAACTGCACTTGGAGAAGGTTCCAGGTCCGTGGAGTGATTCTGAAGGGTCAGGGAGAATTCTGAAAATTCAGGTATCCCATTTAAAGGCATATGTTTGACAAACCAGGGGAGAGGCTAATTTCCCGCCCCCACCCCCGTCAGAATGTGGGTTTGTCTATGGAATCAGGAAGGATCCTTTGTTTTAAATGGAAATATTTCTTTCCTGGTATTTATGTGACTCACTAAAAGCCTTGATTCCTTAATAGGTTAGGCCTCCTATCTTGAAAAATATTCAATAACTATTCAGCTATTCAAACATTTCTCTTATTAAAAATCCAGAAGTTATTAATGATCCATTGTCACATACAGCTTTCAGATTACAAATTAAAACGATTCATACTTAAAAGGTAAATTTGGGGCACTGTGTCGCACTCAACTCTATGGTAAAAAAAAAAAAAAGTCTTGATTGCTTTACCCATGTTGCTTCTATTAGTTTCATAACTTCACAAATTACCTGATGTTAAATCAATCATGACTTCACACAGCTACAGAGCTACAGGCTTCCTTTCATGAAATAATATTTTATCATGGCATGGATCAGGCATTTGAATATTTTCTACTATTTTGGAAACATCAAAGGGAAACCATCTCAGATTCCTTGTTTCATTTTCAGATGAGTATTTTTTCAGACATTTAAAGAAATTACTGGGCTTAATGCAAGAATTCTACATTTGAATTATGATCAAATGTTACAACAAAAGTATTTCTAAATCTGGTGTAAATCAATTTTGTGTAGTTAGAATGTGAATATAAAATATACATTATTATTGATTTCTTCATGCAAATGACATCCTGCCTTTTCATCGTATGTTGTCAAAATGAGTTTTGATAATGAAATGAACATAATGGGGAAAGATATTTCTAATGATTTGGGGGTGTGTAATTTATAGGATTCTTGTTTATTTTTCCTCTTTATATCGACTTCTGGTTCTGAAACTGTAGCATATATTGAATCAAATATTTCCCAAACTAAGAAGTATAAAAATAAGTATGCAATCACTAGAGATCTTTATACTTATTTTTTAGAAGTAATGCGACTGAAGATAGACACACACACTGGACATTTTGAGACCATTAACTATTCTGTTATCTTCCAGGACTCTTAGGCAGTCACCTCTGGCCCATGATTCACGCTGTAACAAACAACAACAACAAAAGGCCTATTTGGGGGCCACTTGGGAATAATTAGTATAAATAACTATTTTCAAGGACGTATAGCTACCTTAATTGTACAGCTGCATTTTATAAAGACAAATATCAAAGCCCTGGCTTTTTTACTTGAAAAAATATATAATACTAATTTTTCAACATGAAATGAACTTCTGAATTCTATCAGTGACCCTCTTCACTCCACCGCTCATGTGCGTGCACACGCACACACGCGCGCACACACACACACACATACACACATGCAAATATGGATTCACACGTTCCTCCAAAAGTCTGAAAATTTTTGTTTCAGTACTAGACAGAGGGATTTCCCTTGTTCATAAATACTTTAAATTTGTGCCTTTACAGTTAGACGGTATTGCTTACTGTTGGCTGACAGGAATTAGTGAAAAAGGTGCCATCACAGAAAATACCACACTTTTCGGTCTCAGAGCCACTAAAAGGATACAAAAGCCTTTTTTGGCCTTGTCCTATGGTCTGGGACCTGAAATTTAAATAAGTATCTGTCAATATAAAGAATTCCTCATTACTTTCTCTTACATAATAAAGGTCTTTACATTTAAGTGTAAAGGTAAGAGTAAGTTTGTGGGGAATGTTGCTCTGTTCTTATATTTCTTTTGAAAAGCATTACTGATCCTTAAAAAACAAACAACAACTTGAAAGTGACTGTCCTCATGGTATAAAAATAATTCTGAAGCCCAAAGCCAATAATCTTGAATTCAACATACTGCAAAAGCCCTCTGTGCATACACAGCCATGAACTCTATAACTATTCGGTTTAATCCCGAACTTTGTAAAGTCTTATTTTCTAACTCAAAGACACATTTTGTACCGTATCATATAGAAAATGCCCCAGTTAAGCCATATTTCTTTAATGGCAGAACTTCAAATGTCATCTTGAGTTTCACAAAACCCTCTTTCTTTTCAGAAGTAATTAGCTAAGGCAGAGTTTGTATGGCAATTAAAAACCACTTGCTTGCAGAAGCTTGTAGGCATTATGTAATTTTTTTTTATGCTACAAGTACATATGTGTATTCTTGCCTCTAGCTTAAATACAGTGAATGTTGTAGTTGGTTGCACAGGAATTGTCT
>NC_045629.1:28452864-28470364 GCF_009829155.1 Mustela erminea | reverse complement strand
CCAGGAATTTCATTTCTTGCTGTGATCCAGTGGAAGCTAGGTGAACACTGGAGGTCTAGAGGCAGGTGTATATAATTAGGCAGTCCATAGACTAAGGCAAGAAAGTGCTTCCTGCACCTGTATCTACACCATGACAATGAAGCATTTCTAGGTAGTGTTTTAATATTTTCACAAAATAATCAATAGTTCATTAAAGAAATAGAAATGGTATACTCTAGGCCTGAAACAGATAGAGAGATAAAAGAGAGAGT
This sequence comes from Mustela erminea, assembly GCF_009829155.1. Classification (NCBI taxonomy): domain Eukaryota; kingdom Metazoa; phylum Chordata; class Mammalia; order Carnivora; family Mustelidae; genus Mustela; species Mustela erminea. The sequence continues at coordinate 28,470,113 of NC_045629.1, read as the reverse complement.
CAAAACACAGCTTAATAAACACTTGACAATGTGTGAGCGAGGATCTTGTTCCTGAGTGTTCTCTTTAGCCTAGTGAAACAGATTTATTCAGTTATGGAAACTGTTTCCACAATGAATGTTAATGAGGATTTCTGTTTTCTATTGGCTCCTTCGAAATTCTGATCTCCATCAATAGGTCTGACTCTCCCACCTGGGTCAACCTGCCTTCCAGTCGTGTTTATTTGTCTTGAAGGCTTGGTGAAAATCCTTAATTCAGGTTACTAGGCAACCCTGCAGGTGAGAAAATATAATGTTTGGCTGACTCCATTTTTGAATGCACACAGTGGCCTAATGCCTTCAAAATAGACTGCAAAGCATGTGCTGATAATTCTCTGCTACATTCTCTAAAGGCGAGGTCAGAAGAAAATTAATTGATGCTGAAAATAATGACAGAAGGAGAGGCACCACTGAGACGTGGTGTGACTGGCATGTGATAATGTTAGCAAGAATCTCAGCATGTGACTGGACAGTGTGATGAAAAATATACCCTGTGCGAGGGAAAAACAAGTTACAAAACTTAATTAGTTTTTGACACTTCTTCGTAAGTTATTATCTTTTCATTTGGAACATTGCCTTGGGACATCAATACACAAGAAGAAATGAAACATTCTTATTGTAAATATGAAAGAAAGATGACTTTATATTGTGCCTCTCCTCTTTACATGTCCTTTTGAATAAACAAAATATCCTCTGCAGGCCAAAGGACATATGGGAGAGGACAATGCAAATGGATCGGCTCCAAGTTTGACACCGTCTTAGTCGATGTATGATTCCATTACAATGGATTATGCAATTCTGATTTGAAAAAAATAAGGTGGCATCCAAATCAAATGTGGTCAAAATAAGGCTCTTAGATGGGAAGTAGTCAAATTATATCCCCTATTGCAATAATGCTTCCTGTACAGCAAATGTATTTTTAATTCCTTTCCACTAAGGTTTATACCTAGAAGTAATTCACACTGATTACTAAATAACCCTTGTGAGTTGCTTTGTCTTTTGAATTTTAAAAAATACACTTGCCGTGAGCAATGAATTTCATAAACCAGCAGCTCTCATGCTTGATGAATCATTCTTATTTTATGCAGTGCTGTGTGATAGAGAACTGAGATAAAATATTCTATCCACAAGCTATTCGGTACAATTTATCATCAGCGGCTCACTAGTCCAGTGATAATACCTGGCTTGCAGATTGTAATGATCAGATTCTGTTTTTATTTCAAACAGGAGCAATTCCGAATACCAGAGTTTTTAATTTACATACATTAGTGAGGTTCAAATGTGGCAATAGCTACCAGCAAATTCACTTGCAAACTGAATGCTCGCCTTGCATAATAGGTTCCCTTTAGCAATTACTCACCAGTGAAGTACCCAGATAAAATGAAAACAAAGAGGAAAAAAGGAAAATCATGATACATACACCATAGTGTGCACTAGGATAATTACTGAACCACAGTGAAGGTCACGTTTATATCTGTTTTAGTAATGATTTCGTGTACCTTTCCTCTGTATTGAATTCCTAATGCAATCTTCTTTCTATTCTAGAATGCTATATTCTCTTTTATCCGTAAATTTTTCCAGGTTCACGATGAGCTTCCTATTACACAAAAATGGTGATACTATTAGTAATAGAAATTGTTACTAGTAACGTTTCAAATGCGAAAATATGGAAACATCTGCTAAGTACAGTAATCACTCATGCACATGCACGTGTGCGCACACATGCGCGCGCAAACACACACACACACACACACCCCCAAACTCCGCAAGTACACCAGGTCAAGCATTTAGTAAAACCGACAGGCTTATAATAAAATACCTCTTATAGTTACATCACTTTTACACTGACCACAGTATTGAGCTCGAATTCCCAGCAGCATCATTACTAGACATTTTCTGCCACCTTTCTAAATCTGAAAAGCTTCCTACATTTAGTGAAGATTAGGTAATGCTACATCCAATCAATAGCAGCTATCAATTCCACACCTTGTTCAGCAGAACAAGTTGATTAAAGTAAGTAAAAAGGCTGACTAAATATTGTTTAAAACTAGATGTTTCTTAAAAGCAATCCGCAGTTTTGAGAGAAGACGCTGCTCATAGACAAAAACAAACACTAAGATTATGACATATACAATAAGAGTTGCTCATCTGCCATCTTTTCCCATAATATCATTGAAAACCCAGTACTAAGGCTGGAATGTAGAATGGAAGCTTTGTGTTTATTCTGCATTTCCAGATTCTGGATTGTTTATGTCATGAACTTAGGGTTACATAAATGGAGTCTCATTTTAGTGGTTTTCTAAAAATGCTTCTTTATCAGAGAGATCAATAATATCCTAAAGAAATCACAGCACTGTATCTGGGCAAAGTGATTTCCAAATTCATGCATTAGGCCCAACAGAGTAGCAAGTTTTCAATTTCCAGACCTGAGCAAATTGTATGAAACCACTAATACTATTTCTAGGACAGGCCACGTTTGGAAGACACACAAGTGGATTGAATAAGCGGCAAAAACAGTTGTCCTGGCTGATCTTTTGGTGTCTGCCTAAGGTAGAGATGCGGCGGTCATAGCGGTTTCTGGTTTCTGCCTTAGACAGAGCCACTTTAAACTGGAGGGGACTCCATCTTTTCCCCCCAAGGTTATCAAGACACAGCCATACGTTGCCTAGACCTGGAAAATACTAGCCTTCATTAGAAATCATTCAACGAACCAATGTAGGGAGTCATCAGGAAAAAAATGGATAGGAAGAGAAATCAGAAAATGAGGGGGAAAGGAAAAACAACCTCTCTATATTTATAATGCTTTACAGTGTGGTTAAACAGTCTGCCCTTTTTCTCCCTAGTTACGGAAACATTATCAGTAGGAGTAGCAATAACTCTTCTTTGAAAAGTTACAAATAAGAAATAGGATACTTTAAGTTTTCAGACCTACCCAGGGTTCTGGTTTTTAAACTCTCCAGGGCAGTGTGGTTAGACAATTACAGTTGGTTCTGGTTCTTCCAGGCAGCACTCAACCACTGAAGTATTATGGTGTGTTTGTTTAACCACGCCGCTGCTCATCCTCACCACCCACCCCAAAGCCCGGCTGAAAGCGGTGGGATCACGGGAATTAAGAATACAAGACAAATCCCGGCATGTATTCAAAAGCCCCAGAGGTGGGTCTTGGTCCCTATCGGACAGTATGTCTGCAAGAAAGGATCAAAAATACAGATTTTATTGGTCTCCTAGAGAGTTTTCTGGAAAATGAACTCCCTTGAAGTATACAGAAAAATTCCAATTCATATTAAGGTTTAATATATATGTGTGTACACACACATATTTACACAGAGATCAGCGACATCTACTCTTAAAATGATGTAATTTCTTTAAATACAATATGTATGTGATATTCGCCTATGTCATACCTAAAGTGATATAATTTCTATACAATTTCTTTCTTGAAATCATTTTCATTATTTCCCAATAAAAACTTTCTACTCAAATCAGTTGATATGCTTGCCCACCCGACCTCTCTGTTCACATGCAGGCTCCCCAGTCATACCCCGACATCCTCGACATACACGTGCATCGATGTCCTGCTCTGAGCCCCTGCAGAAAACCCTCCAGGACTTTTTCTGATCCACAACCCAATCCTTTGAATCCCTTCTTTTTGATAGCTCTCAATACTTGTGATGGCACTGTCAGGTTTATCAGTGTTCACAACGGTATTTAGAATAGCCCATGGGCACTGAGTGTGATATACGCAAATGAAGAACCACCGACCACTACATTAAAAACTAATGATGTGTTATATGCTGGTTAATTGAACATAATAATAAAAAATAAATAAATAATAAAAAAATTAAAAACAGAATAGCCCATGGGGTGTATCCCATGAAAATTAAACAATACACTTTAAAGCTAACAAAATAAGCAAAGCTTCAACAATCTGGGGAGATTTGGAGGGCAATGAGTGGAAAGTATTTAAATACCTGAACTACTTTTATTGTGAAGATCAAGAAGGCCTAAAATGAATAGTTCTTCTTTTCTGTGGAAGCTATGTTACTTTTTTCCCCACATTACTAAATGAAAAGAAGAGTTTATTTTCCAAGTTCAGACTTCCACTGATTTTTATTTGATAATTTGTTCTCCTATTATCAGGTGTAATTACAGTGGATGATGAACTGAATGTCTGGGTTGCATCTTGTCTTTCATTTTCTCTCAGCCCAGAAGACACTGTTTATATGATTGGTAGGGGAGGAAGAAGCTAATTTGTATTTACATCTCTGCTCACAGGCTGACAGCTGGGCCAGAGACCACAGGATCATGGAAATGTCTACTGAGATGGACTTCACCAGGGGACAAGCTTGATTTGTCCACTCGTCCACTACAAAGGAAGAATGATAGACCAGCAGCTTTGTCCATCTCTTCCTATTTTAATGAGATCTGAAGAAGTTTGGTAGGATTTCTTCTTTTGAGAGTTACATAATCACCTAAAATATATTTATAAAACACTATTTTTGGGTAGAACTACAAATGTATATTTAATTCTGAGTGGATGGTTTTATACTTAGGTTACACTAAAAATCTGGTTCAAAAAAAAAAAGATGCGAAGTGTGAAGACTAAAGAGAGAGAACAATCATGGTCTCCTCTGTAAAATATCTTCAGTTTGATTTTCCCATCTAGTATATATGGAAGAGTTTATTGAATTGATCTCACTGTTGTCCATGTGTTCTAAAGGCCAAACTTTTGAATTTAACAACAAGGAAGTCCACTGCTATGAAGCAGAAACCTGTGGCCATATATGAAGGAAAACTCTTCAGAGCAAATTTTCTTGTGAGAACCTCTTCTTATATGTAAAAGGTATGGGAACCTCTTCTGAGACTAGAATCTAACACTAACACCTGCCTACACAGCAATCCCAACAAAAAACTCTTGGTATATTTCCGCTGAAAATTTGAAAATACATGTTTTCATCTTTTATCATGGCAAGACATTCTAGCCTCCCAGTTACAACAGTGCAAATGTATTTCCAACTCAAAAAGCTATTATTAAAATTAATAAAAGAAGTGCTAAAATCAGGGTCTTCCCATGCCAAATCCAGTTCAATATAATTATTTGTAGCTAAGTTTTAAGCTCTTAGAAATGTTTATAGTTGAAGTAACAGAGATTTTACTGTAATAGAGGAAAGAGGGGTGTTAAAATAAAAACAGTAAAATACTTAAACTGCTGGTCATGTTTATGACTCAGAAAAGAAGGCTCTAGTGGGCATCAGGTCAGGTTCTCCGATGCAAGGGGACTGATTTTAAGTGGACTGCATATACTTCAACAGTGACTTTTACTTTTTAATAGTGTTTTTACGTGAGTCTACCAAAGAAAAGGCAAATGTACCAAACTAAACTGTGTAGGGTTTCTGATCCTAGAAAAGGTGGGTAAAGTGAAATCATTTTTACAGTAGCCACCATGCCCCTCAGGGCCCACCTACTGTAATTATAGAACGCTGAAAGCAAAACTACGTAGGTAAGTTTCTTAAAATAAGTCTATTTTTTTTTTAAAGAGATACATTTGCAGTGAAAACTTCACTTTGTTTACAATTTGAAATCAAGTAGGGATTTTTAATATCGAAATCCTTTATTTCACTCCTAAAAACTGTTCTTGCAGTAAAAAAAACTCTCTTTTAAAAAAAATTGTTTGACAAATCACCAATCACGCAAGCATACAGGCAACCACTGGATCATAGCTGTTAAGTCCGTAGATTTGAGAAAAATCTATATGCCTGCGACTTTTTTTTTTTTTTTTTTTTTAAGGCAATCACTACTTCACCCCTAATCAAAGGCCAAGGAAACTCTGAAATGGTCCTTGGGAGGTAACTGTAATTCCTCTCATTCTACGCTTCATTCTACGCTTTACATGAGGCGGAAGCAGAGGAGTAATGCCCATTGTTATTGTGTGGTTACAGTGTCCTGTGAGTCTGGACAAGTTATTAGGTCAGACACTAACTTCCTAAGTCGAAAAATGATGTGTTCTCCTTTGTGCTCTCTTCAGTAATGGCTGGAGTCTGTGCTAATTAAGGCCCCGCAGCAATGTTCTTCCAGAGAGGTCAGGGACTTCTTCCTGACACCTAAACAGTACTCAACTCAAAGGAACTGCCCCTAATCTGAAATGATGTGATGTAGAGCTGGCCTTTCAGATTCACCGTATATTTAAAGGAAAATGACAGTTAATGGCAGGGGTGTCAAAAAAGTGCAGATGGAGAAGCTAGGAGAAATGTCACTTTGTGGCTAGGTTTACCTGCAATTAGTTACTCCACTTAGGGAAACAGTAGACGGTAGAGGCGAGGACACCTCCTCACAACTTTAGCACTCTCCAAATCTTGTGAAGAACAAATCTGCATCAGGCACTCCCTGGGACAAATAGCTTCTGACAAACCAAAGACCCGTTTCCTGAACAATCTCTCTATGCTGGACCTTCTTTACACCAAGAAATGTACCATCTCATCCAAGGGGTCTTTCAGAATGATTAAACCATAATCTTTATTTGTGGTTGTATTAATGATAACACAAATAATAAATTCAAATAAAAAGAACACTGTTAAATTTCAGACTGAGAATGAGCCGCGCTGGTAATTAATCTTGGAGTAATTTTCATTTGCCCCTGGAGGCACAGAACTTGCGAAACCAAAGCAATATTCAAAAGAGAGACCCAGATTTATTGTCAGTTACTTTTAATAGACACCTGCGCAGCTTACTAATTACTTTGGAACTGTAAAGTCTGTTGGCATTAATCCATTCCTTGCTTTCCTCTTATCCTCCCTCTCCTCAGCCACACACCTGCACAGCGTGAATTGACATTGTATTTATCTCAGGATTGTTGGTTGCTATTACATGTTAGAATCACTGTTTGTGATGGAATCACAGAGGTTAGAGTGGAGCTCTGGCCAGATAGCATTCAGTTTGGAAAGTACTTGTAGTTAATTCTAAAAACTTCTTCCAGGGCTGATGAATATTTAAGGTCAGCGCCTTCTTAACCAAACACCAAAATCACTTGAAAAAATACAATTCAAGTTTGAAAATATCTGTGGGGTTAAAGGCTTTAATAGTTATATAATTAAAAGGTAGACATTAAAATCCTACAAGTCGGAGATGATTTAGATAAACAGAATCTCTTAAGATAGTAGATGATTTTCTCCACTTAATATTAAGACAGGTTAAAATCAGGGTTTCTATGTACTAAGTGGTTTTTCTTCTTTGCTCTACCATTGGGTCTTCTTTACATAAGCTTAACTTTACAACAATGCAAATGTCCCAACATTGAAATATAGTAAAAATTTCTGCAGATGTAAAAATATATCCTCAAAATTGTTATAAAAATGTGTTGGCAATTTCTTTATACATATGCTATTGAGCCATATGTAAATGTCCTCATTTATGTAAACTGTTTTCTACATTAAAACCCAAACCTTTTACTTTCAAACATTAAGAATAACATAGTTTCTCCTCTAAAATTTACTTAAACACATCAGACTGATCGTTTTCTTTGAAACATCTCCTGTTTGAGGGCACACATAAGCTGTGGAGGTATTCAGTGGAGACCCAAAGTGGATGTGGACGGATTCAGCAGCCCGGGGTAATCTGTGCAAAAAGTGAAGGGAGAATTTATAAAGTACAATTATTATGATTCTTTTTTTTTTTTTTTTTAAAGATTTTATTTATTTATTTTACAGAGAGAAATCACAAGTAGATGGAGAGGCAGGCAGAGAGAGAGAGAGAGAGGGAAGCAGACTCCCTGCTGAGCAGAGAGCCCGATGCGGGGCTCGATCCCAGGACCCTGAGATCATGACCTGAGCCGAAGGCAGCGGCTTAACCCACTGAGCCACCCAGGCGCCCCTGATTCTTGAAATTCAGGCAAATATCTGATCGATTGAAAAATATTCCAAAGAGTAACAAAGGAAAAGTCTTATTTTTGCTCAAAGAAAAGGTAGGGAATCTTTTGTACTATTTTCAAACAAACATATCTTCCATCTGTTTCTGACTTGTCTTTGTTTTAGCAAATGGGAATAAAATACCAAGTAAAAGAACTTGTCTGAAAGTTTTTGCTTTGAAAATTGTAGTATGAAAGAGTCAACCAAAAAGAAAACTATAAGACTTAGGCCTTCTGGACCCTTTAAAAATTCTTCTCTGGTTGAGTGGCTGTTACTCAACCAAGGCCGACCTCAGTAATCCATCCTCCAGTGCTCACAGGAGGCTGTTTGGAAATGCAAACTTTGCCCCTGGGAACCTAAAAGGTAGCAAGCTTCTGTAACTGAATTATTCCAACCTGGGAATTATGCTGCTGAATTTAAAATGGGGCTGCCCCTTACAGTCAAAAAAAAAAAAAAAAAAAAAAAAACCTGGCCAAGAAAAAGATAACTAATGATAGTTGTCCAACAAGTTCCCAAAACTTCTAACCTGAGATTAATTCCTTTTACAGAAGACTGAACCTGATTCTTTGTAAATTAAATATTGTCAGTGCTACAGTTTTCAGTTTTAGTTTTTAGTTTTTACTTCAAGCTATTTTTTCCTTATATAAACAATTTTGGACAAATGCAATGTTTCCAATTAAGGCTTTTAAAAAAAAATTTAAATATTTGAGTACTTTGGGTTGTTAACCTTTCATAATATCATTTCAAAATAACTCACTATTGTGACAGTTGATAACAACTAAGAATGCAAACTTATTTTGGATAAAATCCCTAATTCCATTACTTCCCAACTATCTGACTTTGTCTAATTTTTTAATCTTTGTGCCTCTGTTTCATAAGATGAAAATCAGTGACAATAATAACTTTCCCTCAACGTGTCTGTGACGAAGTTAAATTAGTTAATATACTTCAGGTGTCTGACAGAGTAGCAATCAATAAATTATTATTATTATATTATAAAAAGTCTTTGACAACTTTTATTGTAAGTTTTGCTTTCCCAATCATTTAATTATATATAATAACTTATAAAATACATCCAGATATATAGAACAACTTTTCAAGGCTTTTTAATAGCAAAAATAGATAAGCATCAATAGTACAACTCATATTTTGACATAAGTTATATAGTAATGGGGAAGAGAATTTTGAGACGTCACGTCATATGAAATCAAATCTGAAACAGTCAAGCAAATATTATACATTCTCAGTGAAATCCAAATGCTTTTTTATATAGTAAACTGCAATGTCTAGAAGATGCAGTTGTACATTAGAATTTGAAAACTTATTTTTCTAAATGCATATGGACATACTTACATATTTATATGACAGACTACAAAGACACTAATGGAATAGTCCCTCATTTCTAAAATAATTTAACACTATTTTTCAGTTACATTAATAGCACAGAAATTAAACTTTTAAAAACCTATACAAACAAATCAAGATAATTCAGATCTCAAATTTACAAATTGAAATGGAGATTTGGTAATTATCTAGCTAATTTGATTAATGGAGATGAATAAACTAGATGATTCTGACCCACGGATCTGTGTTGGTCTTGAAATGCTTACTTTGACTGTATAAATCAATTTAAACTGGTTAAATGTTAAATGTACTGTCTTCACAGCACAAAGTGAAAATGAGATTCTGTTATCTTTATTAATGCAGAAAGCTAAAAACAATTGCCTACCATGATATGCACATGTTTATTTCCTGACAAAATATTGGTTTTGTGCAACGCAGATACAGTCTAAGGCTCACTCATTATCCTTAGTAATTTTGCTGTATGATTCCCCATTAGAGCACTTCACACAAATGTTTCTTTCAAATTGTTCTATTATGTCATAATCAAAAGACGGAATTTAGCCAAAATGCTTGTTTACCATCTTGCAGATAGTCAAAACAGTCTGTTGGTGTGCTCTTTGATATTAATTCCTTCCCATCCAGGAGTGGATTTTGGCCAAAACACTTGATTGCTCTTCTGAGGACTTTTACAATCATGTGTCAGTTTAATCTAACATGAACCAGCAGCTATGCAATAACGGGAGTCATTTAATATCAAGCCAGCTGATTTCATTGTCTGCCCACATAATGATAAATAAATACTTTGATCATAAAGTTTGTAGAACACAAAATAACACACTGGTGTGAAATAAATGTTTTCACGAATGATTTTATTGGAGTGTCCAATTTAATCAATGTTGACAGGTTAATGTTGACAGCATGCTAAAATAATCAATTCTATCAGTTCTATCAAAAATAAGCAGCACAGTAATAGGGATCAGGTTAAATGATTTACCTAGTATGGACCAAACCCCAGAACCTCATGGTGGATATTTCACATTTTCCTTTGTATACAAAGAACCAAAAACTTGGCTCTTGGTAACCAAATGAGATTATTTACTTTGATCTATAGATCTGATAAATGATTTTGAGCCACAGTGATTTGAGAGAAATTCAATTTCAACTAGTCAGCTGCCATGACTTCTTCTACCCCAAAAGGGCACTTCACTGTCCAAGGTCTACTTGACCAGAACTACCCAGCAACCATTAGTGCTAATCCACCAGAGCCCCTACTATAAATCGGACTCCATGGAAAATATATTGGAAGCTGGAGACATATTCAAAGATATTGGAATCTAGACTGAGAGCCAAGAGGCAAGACTAGAACAGATGAATTAATAATCATGAACAAAACTCAGTACGTCATTGAGGGCTAAGCTGTATCATACAGCAAGTGCTACAGAAGATCACTGATGAGGGCTATATATCAATACAGATTACAGTTTTGAGGAATGGGGAGGGAAGGCTAGGCTATTAAAAGATTCAAAGGGTTTTTAAAGAAAGAGGTGCTTCTGGAAATATGGACAACATAAATGAACAATATGAGAAGAGGATGAGAACGCAGTTCATGTTAGGAAAGAAGCAAGAGAGGTTTCCCAACTAGGGAAGATGATGTTACTGTTCAACCTAATGTCTTCTCTTAATAATAAGATTCTAAACTGTTTATTATTCCCCACCCCCGCTCTCTAACAACAGTCACTACCGGTGTAAACTTGGGCAAGTTATTTAGCTTGAAGGTAACTTCAGTGCCCTTATTTGTAAAATAGGAAATAGAACGGTGCCACTTGTTTATCACTACTGTGATAAATAACTGAGTTTTTATGTGGAAAGTTGTTAAAATGGAGACTGGATATATACATTATTTAGTCAAGTCTGCTATCATCAATATCCTCTTCATTATGAGTAGCAATCATTAGTTACCTTTTTCTAAGCCTGGCTCATGCTTTCAGTCATATTTTCCAGTCTTGCTTTTTAATCATTTACTCTTCATCTCAGCCAAACTGCACCACTGACCTCTCCAACATACCCTGTGGTTTTCAAGCTTGGAGTCTTTGCTTACCGTGTTTTATTTCATATGGACTATCATTACCCAACCACTTCCCTCTTCTCCTGTTGAAATTCTACCCATATTTCAAGCCTCTCTCATCCTGTATGTCTTCCATTTTGTTTTAGATTTATGTATCTGCTACCTTGTTTGGGTTCTCATAGCCCTGTTTTTACCCACCTTAGAACATTTAGTTTCTCCTTAAACTCCTCAAATACAAAGACATTTTTTGTTGGGGCCTCACCCAATAGGAAGCCAATAAGAAGTCATGAAATTTTTGCTGAATCAAAAATGATACAAAACAGCTAAAATGGGGGATATATAGTGTGCTTGATGATTATGTTATTTACCAGAAAAGAGGTTGTATAACCCTGAGCTAACAGATTTTGACTATCCACCTATAGTAAATAAATATGTTGGTCATTTATCTTCCCAGAAAATGACAGCAATCACTCTATGACTGGTTGCTGCCCATAAATCCCATGCTTTGACTTTTCTTTATCATGGTAAATGAACAGCCCTGAACCTCCCACCCTCAAAAGTTTTATGAACAATGACATAGTCTTGCCATAGCATTTCAGATTTTCAAATTTAAATAAGTTATCCCTGTTCAAAATTTCATCTATGGGAATTCAGTTATTCAGATTTTTTTCTCTCTCACTTTTTGCAACAATAAAACAATTATATGTCGCATAAAAATTTAGCTTATGAGTGATAGGATTTTTTTTTTATGTTTCTTATTTTTTTAGAGCTTAGTTACCAGGAGATATTAAAACAAAGCCTTGTATACACTATGGATTCTAAAAGACATCACTATTAAAATGTCAATATTTTCAAAATGATAGAATTAATGTGTCTTCTACATACTATACCACATTATCTGGAGTTGTTTGTGTTTTATCAAAGCTAATATCCTCAGTAAAATTCCACTGAATTACACGTGTAAGGCTCACATTATTTCTTTATCCAAAATGTTCAAAAAGTAAAATTCATGATTCCCAATGTCGGACTTCACATCAAGTGTCCATATGAAACTACCCTGATTGTGGCTAGTAGTTTTCGCACAGGAGAATGATAGTGGAGGAAAAGGAAGACGAGAATAACAAACAGCACTTAGTTATTGACTGCAAATAGTAAGGGATTATCATGGAACAGGTTTCTATTTTAAGTTCTGTCTCAAAATGTCTGTTTTTTTCCCTATAGAGTATTACTTTCCAGGGTGCAGTTAAAAGCATAGATTCTGAGTTGGCATGTTTTTCAAATGCCAGCTACATACCAGGAGAATGGAGCTATGCAAACTTATCAGTAGACAACCCTTCTCAGCTTCAACTTCCTTATCTATAAAATAGTGATAGTATCAGAACCTGAATATAGAGATGTTAAAGAATCAAATGAGTTGAAGGAATCAAAAACAAATATTTTCTTTTTGTTATTATTCTCACCAATTCAGCTTTCCAGTCCAAAGACTGAATTGATATACTGGCAATAGATAACCAGTTTAGTGACAGAGCGCATACGCAAAGAAACAAGAGAACATTCGAGCTAAACAATCAATTGCTCCTGAACTATCTATATCATTGAGAAAAATATGTCACCTTAGTCTAAACTCTTTGAACAATTGTGTCAATCCTCTACCTCACTTGGAATCTATAGGCAAGGTCTTAATGTCCAGTATCCACTGAAAGTCTTTGTATTTCAAATAAAAATAATAGCCGCCGTCAAGTATGTTAATGTCCATAATCATTGTAATTTTTGTAAATTATAACTGTCAGTGGTCACAAACCTATCCAAAGAAAACATAAGGTAGCAATTTAGCATTTATATTGCTATTCTCAGAAAAGAAGAGCCACTTGTAGGAAACTTAAGTAGGAAGGAAAATTTATAACATTTATGTTAAAAATAGGGGAATTTTTTTCCTTTCCAAATTAGATTATTTCTAAGGTAATATTTGCTAGCAAATATCTATAGCCAAATGTTTACCAGTGCTTTTAATTCCCATTGTAGAATCAGGATACACAGTGCTACTCTAGCTTCTGTGGACATTTAAGGAGTATGTTCAAAACATCTAGAATATCATAAAAGAATTTTCATTAATATACCGATTTTCAATTATGTTGATGCCCATATAAATAAAATTTATTTGATTCATTATGGTATGGTCTCACAAACATAATTTTCTTCATTATACAATATTACTCTAAAGAGAGAAAGCTTATATCGTAACTTGATGTAAATAAAATTATTTTTTGATCCTGATGATTAAAAATTGTTTGTTCAGACTCCCTTTTTAGGATATTTAATATTTCATAAGATATAACCTAGGATAAATAGTAGTACCAAATTTTAATATTTGCATTTATTAGAAACAAAGAGATCTAACTGATATTAATTGTAGGTTATGTAATTCATATCTTATTTTGTTGAACTTTGTCCTTTTAATGATACCAGCTGTGATCAAGAAAAAAAAATATAAGGTAACCTACTTAGACATGTACTGGCATATTCCATTAAGAGGCTGATAATCTTGGGGTAAAGTATAAACTAAAGCCAATTCAGTATTTTACTGTATTTAAACATAACAAACATGCTTTAAGAACGATTTTTTATTTTGGGGAGAATAATTTTCAGTATGGTTAAGAATGGACCTTCAAAAGATGCTTGTCTTTGTTAATTATATGTTGCTTGGATATTTAAATAAGTCAAAGACTTTAAGTCTAAAGGTAACCCTGCGGAGTTTCTAACTGTCCTCAAAATAATTACAGAGTGGAGCTTGAATGTCATTCATGGGTATCTATTCCATTGTGTAAGAAGAAAAAGAAAATGGCGGACCACACATTAGCACATCACCCATGGCTAGAGCAATGACAAGACAGATTAGGATGTATATTAAATCTCACACATGACTGCCTTTCTGTATCAAGGTAAAAAATACTTGCTCTTACATACATTAGGGACCGGGGTTGATCTGACATCTACATTAATATTGACAGCATATCAACATTTTTTTTTTACATTTATTGAGTCAATAACTAGTCTCAACCTGGTAAAACTTAGATAACAGAAATGAAAAAAAAAATCTAGCAGGCAGCCTTATTTTCTCATATCTAAAGAAAATTTAACCCCCAAATAGTGCTGGGCTTTTATGAATTATCAATCCTATAGCAATACATCAACAGGCATACACAGCTGTGATCTGGTAATCCAATATCATTTGTCAAAAAAGAAATCTGGTAGATAAAGAATGTTTCTAGAAAAAGAAACTCCTGCACAGACAATAACACAAATATTGTATGCATAGGAGACTGATTATTCTAAAAAGTTGGATTAATACCATTGTACTACTTAACCTTCTATAAATTATTTTCACAGACAAGAAATTGCGAGGCAGTAATCCTGCCTCCAAGATAACCACAGGTGAGAAATGCACATAAAACTTACAAAAATAGAACTAGCAAATAGCTTAATTTGTTTAAGATTTTTTAACATATTTATTTGTATTTAGCATGTTGAGAGTTGGAAACCCCATGTGAATTGGGTTAGAGGGGGAAAAAAAAGTCATTATTTACTTTGTTTCAAAATATCACAAAACTAAACAAAAGCCAGTCTTCATTTCAAGGCAATATCTTGGTTTCATTAATAATTAATAAATGTTATTTTCCAATGAGGGCTATTTTACACTCTTTTTTGAAGTATGTTACCTTTACTATTATTCTCAAAGATACCATAATGCTTTTAAGGTACACACATATTTTATATACATT
This sequence comes from Mustela erminea, assembly GCF_009829155.1. Taxonomy (NCBI): domain Eukaryota; kingdom Metazoa; phylum Chordata; class Mammalia; order Carnivora; family Mustelidae; genus Mustela; species Mustela erminea. The sequence goes on along the minus strand of NC_045629.1, from coordinate 28,454,988 downwards.
ACAAAAGAATGCAGCAAAATAAAACATTCACTTTTCCCCAGTCTTAGTCTAGCCTCACCGCAAATGGGGAGAGATACAAAGAAACCAATATTTTAAAAAAGGAAGAACGAAAACAACAGTTATTCTCCTAAAGCTCATATTCATGTGGTAGGCATTTCAATTTTAGCACTTGAGCTAAGGTTGGAAGCACCAGCACTCACGAGGAACAAAATCATGAGGCAACCAAGCAAAATTTCTTTAGATTTTAAAGCCGTCGTGCAACAACACTTCAAGTGCTGTTCATCTCCAAAGGCAGGTGAGCTTTCATTAAAACGTGCCTTTTTTAAAAGACTACCTTCCCCCTTTTCCAACACTCTGTGGAAGGTGATTCGGGTTAAAGAGATGTTGCTAGTCAGAATTATCTCCATGAGAGCCATGCTATCATTTATGTAAGTCCTTGAAAACAATGCCATTTTGCAAGGCCGTGACAAAATTGCATCCATGATTATAAGCCTTTCCATCGGGCAACCCTACTGGTAAACAAAGGCAGGAACAAGAGGCTTTTATGCACACTTCTAATGCTGTGCTAACCTCTTCCAGCATGACACATGTAAAAGAAAAGAGGTAGACAAATGCCTAAAACAGAAGATAACCTGCACTCTCGTGTTTGAGATGTTTATAGCATTAAAACTGATTAATTAATATCAATAAAGTCCCTGAAAAAGTTAGAGGATCGTTTTAACAAGCAATGAAATGATCATGAGTATGAGAGAGGCATGTTCTGTCCTTCACCAGGGGTCATTTTTGTGCTCAACAAAGTGATGTGAAATTAACTATTTTCATAAGCAGATGGTCTTTAGGATAATGGCTTGTACTTTTTAATTTCCTTTTTGGCAGTACATCATGCCAAATGTCAGCAATGTCAATAGTCTTCATCAAAAGTTGTCTGATACTGTTGGGATGTTTCGTACAGATATCCAGTTTTTTCCCAGTCATATAAATGGGAAGCAGAAAAGTGTAAAAAGGTACAGAAAGATAAAAATTTAATATGTTTAAACCAAGGGAAAATGAATCCATATAAAATTCCAAGATTAAAAATTTAAGGTTTAAAGTATTCATTATTTCTTTTCATCTCCACTGCATTGCTATAATTCAGAAGCCAGTAATCTTTAAATACTCTCACAGAAAACATCTTTTGTTCCTAAACCTTATTCTTAACAAGGGGTAAGTGATGCCCCATTTATAACATTTTCAATTCATAGAGTCCACATGTGGCCGTGCACCAGCATAGCCAGACAGAGTGTACATTTCAAAAAAACTAAACCTCATAAATCTCCAGAAATTCCTCACATCTATTATGTTTACCTTCTGCTGCTGATGAGCCTGTTGGGCTCTGTACAGAGGAAATTACAAGCGCTCCAGAAGATTTGGCAAGAAGATGCTAGAAGAAACAACGGGCAAAAAAAAAAAAAAAAAAAAAAAAAAAAAAAAAAAAAATTCTTAACTGAAGCATCATATCCAGCTTTGGCTACCATTTACATATTTGAGATTACAGCTAGCAAAATGGAAATTCCATTGAAATGGAATAAATTGTTTTCTGAAATCCCTATCTGATTACCGTTGGTGATGTCTGAAATTAAACATGTTAAGCTACACTCAATAGACTTTATGGAATTCATCTGAAGGTTAACATTCTTATTGAAAATCTGTCTGTTTATACAATTTCCAATTAAGGTACTTGTATCACCTAAAACTTTGACTCCTAGCCCTGTGATCACTTCCCTATTAATCTATTATTACCAAACAAATCTTTCTTTACTTAATGGATATTTGGAGGCTGTTGTAACAGCTGCTAACTAGTAAGGAAATGCCAGTAGAAATATTTTATAGTCACACATTTAAATATCACTGAAAATCAGCTTATAGTTGATGCCAAGGGAAATGCTTATGGTTAAGGCATATCCTGCGTAGCGACAAAAAATTAACAGGTCAAAAAAGTCTTCTACCCGAATTATGTATATACACAATGCCAAAACAATCAAATGAAAAGTAAAAGCTTAACCACCAGGCTTGTATTTGTTTTCTTTATTCATTCTAAATATCAAGTTTTCCACCACATTGACTGATTCTTTTATCATTTTGAAG